>NW_026610501.1:0-245144 GCF_029499605.1 Hyla sarda
TGTTCCTTCAGTTACAAGGACCATCTCCATGTACCTACAGAGAACCTCAGAGTTCAGACAGTCCGAAGCCTTGTTCCTTCAGTTACAAGGACCATCTCCATGTACCTACAGAGAACCTCAGAGTTCAGACAGTCCGAAGCCTTGTTCCTTCAGTTACAAGGACCATCTCCATGTACCTACAAAGAACCTCGGAGTTCAGACAGTCCGAAGCCTTGTTCCTTCAGTTACAAGAACCATCTCCATGTACCTACAGAGAACCTCAGAGTTCAGACAGTCCGAAGCCTTGTTCCTTCAGTTACAAGGACCATCTCCATGTACCTACAAAGAACCTCAGAGTTCAGACAGTCCGAAGCCTTGTTCCTTCAGTTACAAGGACCATCTCCATGTACCTACAGAGAACCTCAGAGTTCAGACAGTCCGAAGCCTTGTTCCTTCAGTTACAAGGACCATCTCCATGTACCTACAGAGAACCTCAGAGTTCAGACAGTCCGAAGCCTTGTTCCTTCAGTTACAAGGACCATCTCCATGTACCTACAGAGAACCTCAGAGTTCAGACAGTCCGAAGCCTTGTTCCTTCAGTTACAAGGACCATCTCCATGTACCTACAGAGAACCTCAGAGTTCAGACAGTCCGAAACCTTGTTCCTTCAGTTACAAGGACCATCTCCATGTACCTACAAAGAACCTCAGAGTTCAGACAGTCCGAAGCCTTGTTCCTTCAGTTACAAGGACCATCTCCATGTACCTACAAAGAACCTCAGAGTTCAGACAGTCCGAAGCCTTGTTCCTTCAGTTACAAGAACCATCTCCATGTACCTACAGAGAACCTCAGAGTTCAGACAGTCCGAAGCCTTGTTCCTTCAGTTACAAGGACCATCTCCATGTACCTACAAAGAACCTCAGAGTTCAGACAGTCCGAAGCCTTGTTCCTTCAGTTACAAGGACCATCTCCATGTACCTACAGAGAACCTCAGAGTTCAGACAGTCCGAAGCCTTGTTCCTTCAGTTACAAGGACCATCTCCATGTACCTACAGAGAACCTCAGAGTTCAGACAGTCCGAAGCCTTGTTCCTTCAGTTACAAGGACCATCTCCATGTACCTACAGAGAACCTCAGAGTTCAGACAGTCCGAAGCCTTGTTCCTTCAGTTACAAGGACCATCTCCATGTACCTACAGAGAACCTCAGAGTTCAGACAGTCCGAAGCCTTGTTCCTTCAGTTACAAGGACCATCTCCATGTACCTACAAAGAACCTCAGAGTTCAGACAGTCCGAAGCCTTGTTCCTTCAGTTACAAGGACCATCTCCATGTACCTACAGAGAACCTCAGAGTTCAGACAGTCCGAAGCCTTGTTCCTTCAGTTACAAGGACCATCTCCATGTACCTACAGAGAACCTCAGAGTTCAGACAGTCCGAAGCCTTGTTCCTTCAGTTACAAGGACCATCTCCATGTACCTACAAAGAACCTCAGAGTTCAGACAGTCCGAAGCCTTGTTCCTTCAGTTACAAGGACCATCTCCATGTACCTACAAAGAACCTCAGAGTTCAGACAGTCCGAAGCCTTGTTCCTTCAGTTACAAGGACCATCTCCATGTACCTACAAAGAACCTCAGAGTTCAGACAGTCCGAAGCCTTGTTCCTTCAGTTACAAGGACCATCTCCATGTACCTACAGAGAACCTCAGAGTTCAGACAGTCCGAAGCCTTGTTCCTTCAGTTACAAGGACCATCTCCATGTACCTACAGAGAACCTCAGAGTTCAGACAGTCCGAAGCCTTGTTCCTTCAGTTACAAGGACCATCTCCATGTACCTACAGAGAACCTCAGAGTTCAGACAGTCCGAAGCCTTGTTCCTTCAGTTACAAGGACCATCTCCATGTACCTACAAAGAACCTCAGAGTTCAGACAGTCCGAAGCCTTGTTCCTTCAGTTACAAGGAACCATCTCCATGTACCTACAGAGAACCTCAGAGTTCAGACAGTCCGAAGCCTTGTTCCTTCAGTTACAAGGACCATCTCCATGTACCTACAAAGAACCTCAGAGTTCAGACAGTCCGAAGCCTTGTTCCTTCAGTTACAAGGACCATCTCCATGTACCTACAAAGAACCTCAGAGTTCAGACAGTCCGAAGCCTTGTTCCTTCAGTTACAAGGACCATCTCCATGTACCTACAAAGAACCTCAGAGTTCAGACAGTCCGAAGCCTTGTTCCTTCAGTTACAAGGACCATCTCCATGTACCTATAAAGAACCTCAGAGTTCAGACAGTCCGAAGCCTTGTTCCTTCAGTTACAAGAACCATCTCCATGTACCTACAGAGAACCTCAGAGTTCAGACAGTCCGAAGCCTTGTTCCTTCAGTTACAAGGACCATCTCCATGTACCTACAAAGAACCTCAGGAGTTCAGACAGTCCGAAGCCTTGTTCCTTCAGTTACAAGGACCATCTCCATGTACCTACAGAGAACCTCAGAGTTCAGACAGTCCGAAGCCTTGTTCCTTCAGTTACAAGGACCATCTCCATGTACCTACAGAGAACCTCAGAGTTTCAGACAGTCCGAAGCCTTGTTCCTTCAGTTACAAGGACCATCTCCATGTACCTACAGAGAACCTCAGAGTTCAGACAGTCCGAAGCCTTGTTCCTTCAGTTACAAGGACCATCTCCATGTACCTACAAAGAACCTCAGAGTTCAGACAGTCCGAAGCCTTGTTCCTTCAGTTACAAGGACCATCTCCATGTACCTACAAAGAACCTCAGAGTTCAGACAGTCCGAAGCTTTGTTCCTTCAGTTACAAGGACCATCTCCATGTACCTACAAAGAACCTCAGAGTTCAGACAGTCCGAAGCCTTGTTCCTTCAGTTACAAGGACCATCTCCATGTACCTACAGAGAACCTCAGAGTTCAGACAGTCCGAAGCCTTGTTCCTTCAGTTACAAGGACCATCTCCATGTACCTACAGAGAACCTCAGAGTTCAGACAGTCCGAAGCCTTGTTCCTTCAGTTACAAGGACCATCTCCATGTACCTACAGAGAACCTCAGAGTTCAGACAGTCCGAAGCCTTGTTCCTTCAGTTACAAGGACCATCTCCATGTACCTACAAAGAACCTCAGAGTTCAGACAGTCCGAAGCCTTGTTCCTTCAGTTACAAGAACCATCTCCATGTACCTACAGAGAACCTCAGAGTTCAGACAGTCCGAAGCCTTGTTCCTTCAGTTACAAGGACCATCTCCATGTACCTACAGAGAACCTCAGAGTTCAGACAGTCCGAAGCCTTGTTCCTTCAGTTACAAGGACCATCTCCATGTACCTACAGAGAACCTCAGAGTTCAGACAGTCCGAAGCCTTGTTCCTTCAGTTACAAGGACCATCTCCATGTACCTACAGAGAACCTCAGAGTTCAGACAGTCCGAAGCCTTGTTCCTTCAGTTACAAGGACCATCTCCATGTACCTACAAAGAACCTCAGAGTTCAGACAGTCCGAAGCCTTGTTCCTTCAGTTACAAGGACCATCTCCATGTACCTACAAAGAACCTCAGAGTTCAGACAGTCCGAAGCCTTGTTCCTTCAGTTACAAGGACCATCTCCATGTACCTACAGAGAACCTCAGAGTTCAGACAGTCCGAAGCCTTGTTCCTTCAGTTACAAGGACCATCTCCATGTACCTACAGAGAACCTCAGAGTTCAGACAGTCCGAAGCCTTGTTCCTTCAGTTACAAGGACCATCTCCATGTACCTACAGAGAACCTCAGAGTTCAGACAGTCCGAAGCCTTGTTCCTTCAGTTACAAGGACCATCTCCATGTACCTACAGAGAACCTCAGAGTTCAGACAGTCCGAAGCCTTGTTCCTTCAGTTACAAGGACCATCTCCATGTACCTACAAAGAACCTCAGAGTTCAGACAGTCCGAAGCCTTGTTCCTTCAGTTACAAGGACCATCTCCATGTACCTACAAAGAACCTCAGAGTTCAGACAGTCCGAAGCCTTGTTCCTTCAGTTACAAGGACCATCTCCATGTACCTACAGAGAACCTCAGAGTTCAGACAGTCCGAAGCCTTGTTCCTTCAGTTACAAGGACCATCTCCATGTACCTACAGAGAACCTCAGAGTTCAGACAGTCCGAAGCCTTGTTCCTTCAGTTACAAGGACCATCTCCATGTACCTACAAAGAACCTCAGAGTTCAGACAGTCCGAAGCCTTGTTCCTTCAGTTACAAGGACCATCTCCATGTACCTACAAAGAACCTCAGAGTTCAGACAGTCCGAAGCCTTGTTCCTTCAGTTACAAGAACCATCTCCATGTACCTACAGAGAACCTCAGAGTTCAGACAGTCCGAAGCCTTGTTCCTTCAGTTACAAGGACCATCTCCATGTACCTACAAAGAACCTCAGAGTTCAGACAGTCCGAAGCCTTGTTCCTTCAGTTACAAGGACCATCTACATGTACCTACAAAGAACCTCAGAGTTCAGACAGTCCGAAGCCTTGTTCCTTCAGTTACAAGGACCATCTCCATGTACCTACAGAGAACCTCAGAGTTCAGACAGTCCGAAGCCTTGTTCCTTCAGTTACAAGGACCATCTCCATGTACCTACAGAGAACCTCAGAGTTCAGACAGTCCGAAGCCTTGTTCCTTCAGTTACAAGGACCATCTCCATGTACCTACAAAGAACCTCAGAGTTCAGACAGTCCGAAGCCTTGTTCCTTCAGTTACAAGGACCATCTCCATGTACCTACAAAGAACCTCAGAGTTCAGACAGTCCGAAGCCTTGTTCCTTCAGTTACAAGAACCATCTCCATGTACCTACAGAGAACCTCAGAGTTCAGACAGTCCGAAGCCTTGTTCCTTCAGTTACAAGGACCATCTCCATGTACCTACAAAGAACCTCAGAGTTCAGACAGTCCGAAGCCTTGTTCCTTCAGTTACAAGGACCATCTCCATGTACCTACAGAGAACCTCAGAGTTCAGACAGTCCGAAGCCTTGTTCCTTCAGTTACAAGGACCATCTCCATGTACCTACAGAGAACCTCAGAGTTCAGACAGTCCGAAGCCTTGTTCCTTCAGTTACAAGGACCATCTCCATGTACCTACAAAGAACCTCAGAGTTCAGACAGTCCGAAGCCTTGTTCCTTCAGTTACAAGGACCATCTCCATGTACCTACAGAGAACCTCAGAGTTCAGACAGTCCGAAGCCTTGTTCCTTCAGTTACAAGGACCATCTCCATGTACCTACAGAGAACCTCAGAGTTCAGACAGTCCGAAGCCTTGTTCCTTCAGTTACAAGGACCATCTCCATGTACCTACAAAGAACCTCAGAGTTCAGACAGTCCGAAGCCTTGTTCCTTCAGTTACAAGGACCATCTCCATGTACCTACAAAGAACCTCAGAGTTCAGACAGTCCGAAGCCTTGTTCCTTCAGTTACAAGGACCATCTCCATGTACCTACAAAGAACCTCAGAGTTCAGACAGTCCGAAGCCTTGTTCCTTCAGTTACAAGGACCATCTCCATGTACCTACAGAGAACCTCAGAGTTCAGACAGTCCGAAGCCTTGTTCCTTCAGTTACAAGGACCATCTCCATGTACCTACAGAGAACCTCAGAGTTCAGACAGTCCGAAGCCTTGTTCCTTCAGTTACAAGGACCATCTCCATGTACCTACAGAGAACCTCAGAGTTCAGACAGTCCGAAGCCTTGTTCCTTCAGTTACAAGGACCATCTCCATGTACCTACAAAGAACCTCAGAGTTCAGACAGTCCGAAGCCTTGTTCCTTCAGTTACAAGAACCATCTCCATGTACCTACAGAGAACCTCAGAGTTCAGACAGTCCGAAGCCTTGTTCCTTCAGTTACAAGGACCATCTCCATGTACCTACAAAGAACCTCAGAGTTCAGACAGTCCGAAGCCTTGTTCCTTCAGTTACAAGGACCATCTCCATGTACCTACAAAGAACCTCAGAGTTCAGACAGTCCGAAGCCTTGTTCCTTCAGTTACAAGGACCATCTCCATGTACCTACAGAGAACCTCAGAGTTCAGACAGTCCGAAGCCTTGTTCCTTCAGTTACAAGGACCATCTCCATGTACCTACAAAGAACCTCAGAGTTCAGACAGTCCGAAGCCTTGTTCCTTCAGTTACAAGGACCATCTCCATGTACCTACAAAGAACCTCAGAGTTCAGACAGTCCGAAGCCTTGTTCCTTCAGTTACAAGGACCATCTCCATGTACCTACAGAGAACCTCAGAGTTCAGACAGTCCGAAGCCTTGTTCCTTCAGTTACAAGGACCATCTCCATGTACCTACAAAGAACCTCGGAGTTCAGACAGTCCGAAGCCTTGTTCCTTCAGTTACAAGGACCATCTCCATGTACCTACAGAGAACCTCAGAGTTCAGACAGTCCGAAGCCTTGTTCCTTCAGTTACAAGGACCATCTCCATGTACCTACAGAGAACCTCAGAGTTCAGACAGTCCGAAGCCTTGTTCCTTCAGTTACAAGGACCATCTCCATGTACCTACAGAGAACCTCAGAGTTCAGACAGTCCGAAGCCTTGTTCCTTCAGTTACAAGGACCATCTCCATGTACCTACAGAGAACCTCAGAGTTCAGACAGTCCGAAGCCTTGTTCCTTCAGTTACAAGGACCATCTCCATGTACCTACAAAGAACCTCAGAGTTCAGACAGTCCGAAGCCTTGTTCCTTCAGTTACAAGGACCATCTCCATGTACCTACAAAGAACCTCAGAGTTCAGACAGTCCGAAGCTTTGTTCCTTCAGTTACAAGGACCATCTCCATGTACCTACAAAGAACCTCAGAGTTCAGACAGTCCGAAGCCTTGTTCCTTCAGTTACAAGGACCATCTCCATGTACCTACAGAGAACCTCAGAGTTCAGACAGTCCGAAGCCTTGTTCCTTCAGTTACAAGGACCATCTCCATGTACCTACAGAGAACCTCAGAGTTCAGACAGTCCGAAGCCTTGTTCCTTCAGTTACAAGGACCATCTCCATGTACCTACAGAGAACCTCAGAGTTCAGACAGTCCGAAGCCTTGTTCCTTCAGTTACAAGGACCATCTCCATGTACCTACAGAGAACCTCAGAGTTCAGACAGTCCGAAGCCTTGTTCCTTCAGTTACAAGGACCATCTCCATGTACCTACAGAGAACCTCAGAGTTCAGACAGTCCGAAGCCTTGTTCCTTCAGTTACAAGGACCATCTCCATGTACCTACAGAGAACCTCAGAGTTCAGACAGTCCGAAGCCTTGTTCCTTCAGTTACAAGGACCATCTCCATGTACCTACAAAGAACCTCAGAGTTCAGACAGTCCGAAGCCTTGTTCCTTCAGTTACAAGGACCATCTCCATGTACCTACAAAGAACCTCAGAGTTCAGACAGTCCGAAGCCTTGTTCCTTCAGTTACAAGGACCATCTCCATGTACCTACAGAGAACCTCAGAGTTCAGACAGTCCGAAGCCTTGTTCCTTCAGTTACAAGGACCATCTCCATGTACCTACAGAGAACCTCAGAGTTCAGACAGTCCGAAGCCTTGTTCCTTCAGTTACAAGGACCATCTCCATGTACCTACAGAGAACCTCAGAGTTCAGACAGTCCGAAGCCTTGTTCCTTCAGTTACAAGGACCATCTCCATGTACCTACAGAGAACCTCAGAGTTCAGACAGTCCGAAGCCTTGTTCCTTCAGTTACAAGGACCATCTCCATGTACCTACAAAGAACCTCAGAGTTCAGACAGTCCGAAGCCTTGTTCCTTCAGTTACAAGGACCATCTCCATGTACCTACAAAGAACCTCAGAGTTCAGACAGTCCGAAGCTTTGTTCCTTCAGTTACAAGGACCATCTCCATGTACCTACAAAGAACCTCAGAGTTCAGACAGTCCGAAGCCTTGTTCCTTCAGTTACAAGGACCATCTCCATGTACCTACAGAGAACCTCAGAGTTCAGACAGTCCGAAGCCTTGTTCCTTCAGTTACAAGGACCATCTCCATGTACCTACAGAGAACCTCAGATTTCAGACAGTCCGAAGCCTTGTTCCTTCAGTTACAAGGACCATCTCCATGTACCTACAGAGAACCTCAGAGTTCAGACAGTCCGAAGCCTTGTTCCTTCAGTTACAAGGACCATCTCCATGTACCTACAAAGAACCTCAGAGTTCAGACAGTCCGAAGCCTTGTTCCTTCAGTTACAAAAACCATCTCCATGTACCTACAGAGAACCTCAGAGTTCAGACAGTCCGAAGCCTTGTTCCTTCAGTTACAAGGACCATCTCCATGTACCTACAGAGAACCTTAGAGTTCAGACAGTCCGAAGCCTTGTTCCTTCAGTTACAAGGACCATCTCCATGTACCTACAGAGAACCTCAGAGTTCAGACAGTCCGAAGCCTTGTTCCTTCAGTTACAAGGACCATCTCCATGTACCTACAGAGAACCTCAGAGTTCAGACAGTCCGAAGCCTTGTTCCTTCAGTTACAAGGACCATCTCCATGTACATACAAAGAACCTCAGAGTTCAGACAGTCCGAAGCCTTGTTCCTTCAGTTATAAGGACCATCTCCATGTACCTACAAAGAACCTCAGAGTTCAGACAGTCCGAAGCCTTGTTCCTTCAGTTACAAGGACCATCTCCATGTACCTACAGAGAACCTCAGAGTTCAGACAGTCCGAAGCCTTGTTCCTTCAGTTACAAGGACCATCTCCATGTACCTACAAAGAACCTCAGAGTTCAGACAGTCCGAAGCCTTGTTCCTTCAGTTACAAGGACCATCTCCATGTACCTACAAAGAACCTCGGAGTTCAGACAGTCCGAAGCCTTGTTCCTTCAGTTACAAGGACCATCTCCATGTACCTACAAAGAACCTCGGAGTTCAGACAGTCCGAAGCCTTGTTCCTTCAGTTACAAGGACCATCTCCATGTACCTACAAAGAACCTAAGAGTTCAGACAGTCCGAAGCCTTGTTCCTTCAGTTACAAGGACCATCTCCATGTACCTACAGAGAACCTCAGAGTTCAGACAGTCCGAAGCCTTGTTCCTTCAGTTACAAGGACCATCTCCATGTACCTACAGAGAACCTCAGAGTTCAGACAGTCCGAAGCCTTGTTCCTTCAGTTACAAGGACCATCTCCATGTACCTACAAAGAACCTCAGAGTTCAGACAGTCCGAAGCCTTGTTCCTTCAGTTACAAGGACCATCTCCATGTACCTACAGAGAACCTCAGAGTTCAGACAGTCCGAAGCCTTGTTCCTTCAGTTATAAGGACCATCTCCATGTACCTACAGAGAACCTCAGAGTTCAGACAGTCCGAAGCCTTGTTCCTTCAGTTATAAGGACCATCTCCATGTACCTACAAAGAACCTCGGAGTTCAGACAGTCCGAAGCCTTGTTCCTTCAGTTACAAGGACCATCTCCATGTACCTACAGAGAACCTCAGAGTTCAGACAGTCCGAAGCCTTGTTCCTTCAGTTACAAGGACCATCTCCATGTACCTACAAAGAACCTCAGAGTTCAGACAGTCCGAAGCCTTGTTCCTTCAGTTACAAGGACCAAACAAGGGGAAAAGAGCGAGCAAATCATCGCTAGCAAGATGGATAAGAGACACCATCAAGCATTGTTATTATTTGGAAGATAAAGAGTCCCCTCTTCACTCCACAAGATCTACAGCTGCGTCCTGGGCTGAGAAGTATCATGTCCCAATGGACCAGATATGTAAAGCGGCTCCGTGGGCTTCACCGAACACCTTCATAAGACACTACAGGATCGATGTAGCATCGTCTGAGGGATCGGCCTTTGGCTCGAGAGTGCTTCAAGGTGCCGTAAACCATTGATGTCCCTCCCGTTCGTTCTTGCATTGCTTTGCATGTCCCATTCGTGCCGCCTTAAGGACGACCAGGAAGTAGAACATGTATTCTTACCTGATATGTTCTTTTCCTGTAGTCCGTAGGCGGCACAAGTTTACCCTCCCATTAAATACTTTAATTGCTGCATAAGATACAAGTGTCTGTGGTTCTTGGGATAGGTTTATGGCTTCCGGGCAGGTGTGCTCGTTATGGGTAATTGACTAATTAACTTGTCTCACTTTTTACTGCTAGTTTTTGTTTCTTCCTTCCGGGTAAGCAGAAGGGCTTAACCCCATTAGTGCCGCCTACGGACTACAGGAAAATAAAATTTCAGGTAAGAATACATTTTCTACATAATCACATATAGTATATACTCTACAGATATATATAATCACATATAGTATATACTCTACAGATATTATATATATGATCACATATAGCATATACTCTACAGATATATATAATCACATATAGTGTATACTCTACAGATATTATATATATGATCACATATAGTATATACTCTACAGATATTATATATATAATCACATATAGTATATACTCTACAGATATTATATATATGATCACATATAGCATATACTCTACAGATATTATATATATGATCACATATAGTATATACTCTACAGATATATATAATCACATATAGTGTATACTCTACAGATATTATATATGTAATCACATATAGTATATACTCTACAGATATTATATATATGATCACATATAGCATATACTCTACAGATATTATATATATGATCACATATAGTATATACTCTACAGATATTATATATAATCACATATAGTATATACTCTACAGATATTATATATATAATCACATATAGTATATACTCTACAGATATTATATATAATCACATATAGTATATACTCTACAGATATTATATATATAATCACATATAGTATATACTCTACAGATATTATATATGTAATCACATATAGTATATACTCTACAGATATTATATATATGATCACATATAGCATATACTCTACAGATATTATATATATGATCACATATAGTATATACTCTACAGATATTATATATAATCACATATAGTATATACTCTACAGATATTATATATATAATCACATATAGGATATACTCTACAGATATTATATATAATCACATATAGTGTATACTCTACAGATATTATATATATAATCACATATAGTATATACTCTACAGATATTATATATAATCACATAGTATATACTCTACAGATATTATATATATAATCACATATAGTATATACTCTACAGATATTATATATATAATCACATATAGTATATACTCTACAGATATATATAATCACATATAGTGTATACTCTACAGATATTATATATAATCACATATAGTATATACTCTACAGATATTATATATAATCACATAAAGTATATACTCTACAGATATTATATATATAATCACATATAGTATATACTCTACAGATATATATATATATAATCACATGTAGTATATACTCTACAGATATATATAATCACATATAGTGTATACTCTACAGATATTATATATATAATCACATATAGTGTATACTCTACAGATATTATATATATAATCACATATAGTATATACTCTACAGATATTATATATAATCACATATAGTATATACTCTACAGATATTATATATATAATCACATATAGTATATACTCTACAGATATTATATATGTAATCACATATAGTATATACTCTACAGATATTATATATATAATCACATATAGTATATACTCTACAGATATTATATATATAATCACATATAGTATATACTCTACAGATATATATAATCACATATAGTGTATACTCTACAGATATTATATATGTAATCACATATAGTATATACTCTACAGATATTATATATATAATCACATAAAGTATATACTCTACATATATTATATATATAATCACATATAGTATATACTCTACAGATATATATATATATATATAATCACATGTAGTATATACTCTACAGAATATATATATATATAATGTGTATGATCACATATATTATATACTCTGCAGATATTATATACCGTATTTATCGGGGTATACCACGCACCGGCCTATAACACGCACCCTCATTTTACCAAGGATATTTGGGTAAAAAAAGTTTTTTACCCAAATATCCATGGTAAAATAAGTGTGCGTGTTATACCCCGATACACCCCCAGGAAAGGCAGGGGGAGAGAGGCAATGGGTGCCGCTGCCCCTTCTCTCCCCCTGGCTATCGGCGCCGCTGCCCGTTCTGTCCCCCTGACTATCGTGCCAGCGCCCCATTGCCGGTGCCTCCCCCATCCCCGGCCATCCCCAGTTGCATAATTACCTGTTGCCGGGGTCGAGTCCGCGCTGCTTCAGGCCTCCGGTGTGCGTCCCCTGCGTCGTTCCTATCCACTGGAATCGAACCCCGGCCGCGGCGGTGAGAGCGTGGAATCCTAGTCACTAGACCACCAGGGAAAGGTTGGAAAGATTTCGCCCACCAGAGAGCAGAATTATTGAAAAAGCTCTGGAAAAGTCCAAAAGTAAGCGTTCACAATGCAAGCCACTAGACCACCAGGGAGGATACCGACTGAGAAAATACGGATGCTGTTTATTAGTTTCTGAAGATTGAAAAGAGGACTTCCCTGACCGGGAATTGAACCCAGGCCGCGGCAGTGAGAGTGCCGAATCCTAACCACTAGACCACCAGGGAAAAGATGGGAACAATTTGCCTACCAGAAACCAGATTTACTGAGAAAGCTCTGGAAACGTCAAAAAGTAAGCGCGCAAAATGCAAGCCACTAGACCACCAGGGAGGATACCGACTGAGAAAATACGGATGCTGTTTATTAGTTTCTGAAGATTGAAAAGAAGACTTCGCTGACCGGGAATCGAACCCGGGCCGCGGCGGTGAGAGCGCCGAATCCTAGCCACTAGACCACCAGGGAAAAGATGGGAATGTTTTGCCCACCAGGAACCAGATTTACTGAGAAAGCTCTGGAAAAGTCAAAAAGTAAGCGCGCAAAATGCTAGCCACTAGACCACCAGGGAGGATACCGACTGAGAAATTACGGATGCTGTTTATTAGTTTCTGAAGATTGAAAAGAGGACTTCCCTGACCGAGAAGCAAACCCGGGCCGCGGCGGTGAGAGCGCGGAATCCTAGCCACTAGACCACCAGGGAAAGGTTGGAAGCTTTTTGCCCACCAGAGACCAGATTTACTGAGAAAGCTCTGGAAAAGTCAAAAAGCGCGCAAAATGCAAGCCACTAGACCACCAGGGAGGATATTGACTGAGAAAATACGAATGCTGTTTATTAGTTTCTGAAGATTGAAAAGAGGACTTCCCTGACCGGGAATCGAACCAGGGCCGCGGCGGTGAGAGCGCCGAATCCTAGCCACTAGACCACCAGGGAAAAGTTGGGAACTTTCTGCCCACCAGAGAGCAAATTTACTGAGAAAGAGCTGGAAAAGTCAAAAAGCAAGCGCGCAAATGCAAGCCACTAGACCACCAGGGAGGATATCGACTGAGAAAATACGGATGCTGTTTATTAGTTTCTGAAGATTGAAAAGAGGACTTCCCTGACCGGGAATCGAACCCGGGCTGCAGCGGTGAGAGCGCCGAATCCTAGCCACTAGACCACCAGGGAAAGGTTGGGAACTTTCTGCCCACCAGAAAGCAAATTTACTGAGAAAGAGCTGGAAAAGTCAAAAAGCAAGCGCGCAAAATGCAAGCCACTAGACCACCAGGGAGGATACCGACTGAGAAAATATGGATGCTGTTTATTAGTTTCTGAAAATTGAAAAGCGGACTTCTCTGACCAGGAATCGAACCCGGGCCGCAGCAGTGAGAGCGCCGATCCTAGCCACTAGACCACCAGGGAAAAGTTGGAAGCTTTTTGCCCACCAGAGAGCAGCTTTACTGAGAAAGCTCTGGAAAAAATCAAAAAGCAAGCGCGCAAAATGCAAGCCACTAGACCACCAGGGAAAGGTTGGAAACTTTTTGCACACCAGAGAGCAGATTTACTGAGAAAGCTCTGGAAAAGTCAAAAAGCGCGCAAAATGCAAGCCACTAGACCACCAGGGAGGATACCGACTGAGAAAATACGGATGCTGTTTATTAGTTTCTGAAGATTGAAAAGAGGACTTCCCTGCCCGGGAATCGAACCCGGGCCGCGGCGGTGAGAGCGCTGAATCCTAGCCACTAGACCACCAGGGAAAAGTTGGAAGCTTTTAGCCCACCAGAGAGCAGATTTACTGAGAAAGCTCTGGAAAAATCAAAAAGCAAGCGCGCAAAATGCTAGCCACTAGACCACCAGGGAGGATACCGACTGAGAAAATACGGATGCTGTTTATTAGTATCTGATGATTGAAAAGAGGACTTCCCTGACCGGGAAGCAAACCCAGGCCGTGGCGGTGAGAGCGCCGAATCCTAGCCACTAGACCACCAGGGAAAAGTTGGGAGCTTTTTGCCCACCAGAGAGCAGATTTACTGAGAAAGCTCTGGAAAAGTCAAACAGTAAGCGCGCAAAATGCAAGCCACTAGACCACCAGGGAGGATACCGACTGAGAAAATACGGATGCTGTTTATTAGTTTCTGAAGATTGAAAAGAGGACTTCCCTGACCGGGAATCGAACCCGGGCCGCGGCGGTGAGAGGAGCGCCGAATCCTAGCCACTAGACCACCAGGGAAGAGTTGGGGTCTTTTTGCCCACCAGAAACCAGATTTACTGAGAAAGCTCTGGAAAAGTCAAACAGTAAGCGCGCAAAATGCTAGCCACTAGACCACCAGGGAGGATACCGACTGAGAAAATACGGATGCTGTTTATTAGTTTCTGAAGATTGAAAAGAGGACTTCCCTGACCGGGAATCGAACCCGGGCCGCAGCAGTGAGAGTGCTGAATACTAGCCACTAGACCACCAGGGAAAAGTTGGGAACTTTTTGCCCACCAGAGACCAGATTTACTGAGAAAGCTCTGGAAAATTCTAAAGTAAGCGCGCAAAATGCAAGCCACTAGACCACCAGGGAGGATACCGACTGAGAAAATACGGATGCTGTTTATTAGTATCTGAAGATTGAAAAGAGGACTTCCCTGACCGGGAATCGAACCCGGGCCGCGGCGGTGAGAGCGCCGAATCCTAGCCACTAGACCACCAGGGAAGAGTTGGGAACTTTATGCCCACCGGAGAGTGGATTTACTGAGAAAGCTCTGGAAAAGTCAAAAAGTAAGCGCGCAAAATGCAAGCCACTAGACCACCAGGGAGGATACCGACTGAGAAAATACGGATGCTGTTTATTAGTTTCTGAAGATTGAAAAGAGGACTTCCCTGACCGGGAATCGAACCCGGGCCGCAGCGGTGAGAGCGCTGAATACTAGCCACTAGACAACCAGGGAAAAGTTGGGAACTTTTTGCCCACCAGAGACCAGATTTACTGAGAAAGTTCTGGAAAATTCTAAAGTAAGCGCGCAAAATGCAAGCCACTAGACCACCAGGGAGGATACCGACTGAGAAAATACGGATGCTGTTTATTAGTATCTGAAGAGTGAAAATACGACTTCCCTGACCGGGAATCAAACCCGGGCCGCGGGGGTGAGAACGCCGAATCCTAGCCACTAGACCACCAGGGAAAAGTTGGGAGCTTTTTGCCCACCAGAGAGCAGATTTACTGAGAAAGCTCCGGAAAAGTCAAACAGTAAGCGCGCAAAATGCAAGCCACTAGACCACCAGGGAGGATACCGACTGAGAAAATACGGATGCTGTTTATTAGTATCTGAAGATTGAAAAGAAGACTTCCCTGACCGAGAAGCAAACCCGGGCCGTGGCGGTGAGAGCGCCGAATCCTAGCCACTAGACCACCAGGGAAAAGTTGGGAACTATTTGCCCACCAGAAACCAGATTTACTGAGAAAGCTCTGGAAAAGTCAAAAAGTAAGCGCGCAAAATGCAAGCCACTAGACCACCAGGGAGGATACCGACTGAGAAAATACGGATGCTGTTTATTAGTATCTGAAGATTGAAAAGAGGAATTCCCTGACCGAGAAGCAAACCCGGGCCGCGGCGGTGAGAGGAGCGCCGAATCCTAGTCCTAGCCACTAGACCACCAGGGAAGAGTTGGGGACTTTTTGCCCACCAGAAACCAGATTTACTGAGAAAGCTCTGGAAAAGTCAAACAGTAAGCGCGCAAAATGCTAGCCACTAGACCACCAGGGAGGATACCGACTGAGAAAATACGGATGCTGTTTATTAGTTTCTGAAGATTGAAAAGAGGACTTCCCTGACCGGGAATCGAACCCGGGCCGCAGCGGTGAGAGTGCTGAATACTCGCCACTAGACCACCAGGGAAAAGTTGGGAACTTTTTGCCCACCAGAGACCAGATTTACTGAGAAAGTTCTGGAAAATTCTAAAGTAAGCGCGCAAAATGCAAGCCACTAGACCACCAGGGAGGATACCGACTGAGAAAATACGGATGCTGTTTATTAGTATCTGAAGAGTGAAAATACGACTTCCCTGACCGAGAAGCAAACCCGGGCCGTGGCGGTGAGAGCGCCGAATCCTAGCCACTAGACCACCAGGGAAAAGTTGGGAACTATTTGCCCACCAGAAACCAGATTTACTGAGAAAGCTCTGGAAACGTCAAAAAGCAAGCGCGCAAAATGCTAGCCACTAGACCACCTGAAGGATATCGACCGAGAAAATATGAATGCTGTTTATTAGTTTCTGAAGATTGAAAAGAGGACTTCCCTGACCGGGAATCGAACCCAGGCCGCGGCGGTGAGAGCGTGGCATCCTAGCCACTAGACCACCAGGGAAAAGTTGGGAACTTTTTGCCCACCAGAAACCAGATTTACTGAGAAAGCTCTGGAAAAATCAAAAAGCAAGCGCGCAAAATGCAAGCCACTAGACCACCAGGGAGGATATCGACCGAGAAAATACGAATGCTGTTTATTAGTTTCTGAAGATTGAAAAGAGGACTTCCCTGACCGGGAATCGAACCCGGGCCGCGGCGGTGAGAGCGCCGAATCCTAGCCACTAGACCACCAGGGAAAAGTTGGGAGCTTTTTGCCCACCAGAGACCAGATTTACTGAGAAAGCTCTGGAAAAGTCAAACAGTAAGCGCGCAAAATGCAAGCCACTAGACCACCAGGGAGGATATCGACCGAGAAAATACGGATGCTGTTTATTAGTTTCTGAAGATTGAAAAGAGGACTTCCCTGACCGAGAAGCAAACCCGGGCCGCGGCGGTGAGAGCGGGGAATCCTAGCCACTAGACCACCAGGGAAAGGTTGGAAACTTTTTGCCCACCAGAGAGCAGATTTACTGAGAAAGCTCTGGAAACGTCAAAAAGCAAGCGCGCAAAATGCAAGCCACTAGACCACCAGGGAGGATATCGACTGAGAAAATACTGATGCTGTTTATTAGTATCTGAAGAATGAAATGAGGACTTCCCTGACCGGGAATCGAACCCGGGCCGCGGCGGTGAGAGAGCCGAATCCTAGTCCTAGCCACTAGACCACCAGGGAAGAGTTGGGAACTTTTTGCCCACCAGAAACCAGATTTACTGAGAAAGCTCTGGAAAAGTCAAACAGTAAGCGCCAAAATGCAAGCCACTAGACCACCAGGGAGGATATCGACCGAGAAAATACGGATGCTGTTTATTAGTTTCTGAAGATTGAAAAGAGGACTTTCCTGACCGGGAATCGAACCCGGGCCGCGGCGGTGAGAGCACCGAATCATAGCCACTAGACCACCAGGGAAAAGTTGGGAGCTTTTTGCCCACCAGAAACCAGATTTACTGAGAAAGCTCTGGAAAAATCAAAAAGCAAGCGCGCAAAATGCAAGCCACTAGACCACCAGGGAGGATATCGACCGAGAAAATACGAATGCTGTTTATTAGTTTCGGAAGATTGAAAAGAGGACTTCCCTGACCGGGAATCAAGCCCGGGCCGAGGCGGTGAGAGCGCGGAATCCTAGTCCTAGCCACTAGACCACCAGGGAAAAGTTGGGAACTTTTTGCCCACCAGGAACCAGATTTACTGAGAAAGCTCTGGAAAAGTCAAAAAGTAAGCACGCAAATTGCAATCCACTAGACCACCAGGGAGGATACCGACTGAGAAAATACGGATGCTGTTTATTAGTATCTGAAGATTGAAAAGAGGACTTCCTTGACCGAGAAGCAAACCTGGGCCGCGGCGGTGAGAGCGCGGAATCCTAGCCACTAGACCACCAGGGAAAGGTTGGAAACTTTTTGCACACCAGAGAGCAGATTTACTGAGAAAGCTCTGGAAAAGTCAACAAGTCGGCGCGCAAAATGCAAGCCACTAGACCACCAGGGAGGATACCGACTGAGAAAATACGGATGCTGTTTATTAGTTTCTGAAGATTGAAAAGAGGACTTCCCTGACCGGGAATCGAACCCGGGCCGCAGCGGTGAAAGTGCTGAATACTAGCCACGAGACCACCAGGGAAAAGTGGGGAACTTTTTGCCCACCAGAGACCAGATTTACTGAGAAAGCTCTGGAAAATTCTAAAGTAAGCGCGCAAAATGCAAGCCACTAGACCACCAGGGAAAAGTTGGGAGCTTTTTGCCCACCAGAGAGCAGATTTACTGAGAAAGCTCTGGAAACGTCAGAAAGTAAGCGCGCAAAATGCAAGCCACTAGACCACCAGGGAGGATATCGACCGAGAAAATACGGATGCTGTTTATTAGTATCTGAAGATTGTAAAGAAGACTTACCTGACCGAGAAGCAAACCCGGGCGGCGGCGGTGAGAGCGCGGAATCCTAGCCACTAGACCACCAGGGAAAGGTTGGAAACTTTTTGCACACCAGAGAGCAGATTTACTGAGAAAGCTCTGGAAACGTCAAAAAGCCAGCGCGCAAAATGGTAGCCACTAGACCACCAGGGAGGATATCGACTGAGAAAATACGGATGCTGTTTATTAGTATCTGAAGATTGAAAAGAGGACTTCCCTGACCGGGAATCGAACCCTGGCCACGGCGGTGAGAGCGCCGAATCCTAGTCCTAGCCACTAGACCACCAGGGAAAAGTTGGGAACTTTTTGCCCACCAGAAACCAGATTTACTGAGAAAGCTCTGGAAAAATCAAAAAGCAAGCGCGCAAAATGCAAGCCACTAGACCACCAGGGAGGATACCGACTGAGAAAATACGAATGCTGTTTATTAGATTCTGAAGAGTGAAAATACGACTTCCCTGACCGGGAAACGAACCCGGGCCACGGTGAGAGCGCCGATTCCTAGCCACTAGACCACCAGGGAAAAGTTGGGAACTTTTTGCCCACCAGAGAGCAGATTTACTGAGAAAGCTCTGGAAATGTCAAAAAGCAAGCGCGCAAAATGCTAGCCACTAGACCACCAGGGAGGATACCGACTGAGAAAATACGGATGCTGTTTATTAGTTTCTGAAGATTGAAAAGAGGACTTCCCTGACCGGGAATCGAACCCGGGCCGAAGTGGTGAGAGTGCTGAATACCAGCCACTAGACCACCAGGGAAAAGTTGGGATATTTTTGCCCACCAGAGACCAGATTTACTGAGAAAGCTCTGGAAAATTCTAAAGTAAGCGCGCAAAATGCAAGCCACTAGACCACCAGGGAAAAGTTGGGAGCTTTTCTCCCACCAGAGAGCAGATTTACTGAGAAAGCTCTGGAAAAATCAAAAAGCCAGCGCGCAAAATGCAAGCCACTAGACCACCAGGGAGGATACCGACTGAGAAAATACGGATGCTGTTTATTAGTATCTGAAGATTGTAAAGAAGACTTACCTGACCGAGAAGCAAACCCGGGCCGCGGCGGTGAGAGCGCGAAATCCTAGCCACTAGACCACCAGGGAAAGGTTGGAAACTTTTTGCCCACCAGAGAGCAGATTTACTGGGAAAGCTCTGGAAACGTCAAAAAGCAAGCGCGCAAAATGCAAGCCACTAGACCACCAGGGAGGATATCGACCGAGAAAATACGAATGCTGTTTATTAGTTTCTGAAGATTGAAAAGAGGACTTCCCTGACCGGGAATCAACCCGGGCCGCGGCGGTGAGAGCGCCGAATCCTAGCCACTAGACCACCAGGGAAAAGTTGGGAACTTTTTGCCCACCAGAGAGCAGATTTACTGAGAAAGCTCTGGAAAAATCAAAAAGCAAGCGCGCAAAATGCAAGCCACTAGACCACCAGGGAGGATACCGACTGAGAAAATACGGATGCTGTTTATTAGTATCTGAAGATTGAAAAGAGGACTTCCCTGACCGGGAATCGAACCCTGGCCGCGGCGGTGAGAGCGCCGAATCCTAGTCCTAGCCACTAGACCACCAGGGAAGAGTTGGGAACTTTTTGCCCACCAGAGAGCAGATTTACTGAGAAAGCTCTGGAAACGTCAGAAAGTAAGCGCGCAAAATGCAAGCCACTAGACCACCAGGGAGGATATCGACCGAGAAAATACGGATGCTGTTTATTAGTATCTGAAGATTGTAAAGAAGACTTACCTGACCGAGAAGCAAACCCGGGCCGCGGCGGTGAGAGCGCGAAATCCTAGCCACTAGACCACCAGGGAAAGGTTGGAAACTTTTTGCCCACCAGAGAGCAGATTTACTGGGAAAGCTCTGGAAACGTCAAAAAGCAAGCGCGCAAAATGCAAGCCACTAGACCACCAGGGAGGATATCGACCGAGAAAATACGAATGCTGTTTATTAGTTTCTGAAGATTGAAAAGAGGACTTCCCTGACCGGGAATCAACCCGGGCCGCGGCGGTGAGAGCGCCGAATCCTAGCCACTAGACCACCAGGGAAAAGTTGGGAACTTTTTGCCCACCAGAGAGCAGATTTACTGAGAAAGCTCTGGAAAAATCAAAAAGCAAGCGCGCAAAATGCAAGCCACTAGACCACCAGGGAGGATACCGACTGAGAAAATACGGATGCTGTTTATTAGATTCTGAAGAGTGAAAATACGACTTCCCTGACCGGGAAACGAACCCGGGCCGCGGGGGTGAGAGCGCCGAATCCTAGCCACTAGACCACCAGGGAAAAGTTGGGAACTTTTTGCCCACCAGAAACCAGATTTACTGAGAAAGCTCTGGAAAAGTCAAACAGTAAGCGCGCAAAATGCAAGCCACTAGACCACCAGGGAGGATATCGACCGAGAAAATACGAATGCTGTTTATTAGTATCTGAAGATTGAAAAGAGGACTTCCTTGACCGAGAAGCAAACCCGGGCCGCGGCGGTGAGAGCGCGGAATCCTAGCCACTAGACCACCAGGGAAAAGTTGGGAGCTTTTTGCCCACCAGAGAGCAGATTTACTGAGAAAGCTCTGGAAAAATCAAAAAGCAAGCGCGCAAAATGCAAGCCACTAGACCACCAGGGAGGATATCGACCGAGAAAATACGAATGCTGTTTATTAGTTTCTGAAGATTGAAAAGAGGACTTCCCTGACCGGGAATCAAACCCGGGCCGCGGCGGTGAGAGCGCCGAATCCTAGTCCTAGCCACTAGACCACCAGGGAAAAGTTGGGAACTTTTTGCCCACCAGGAACCAGATTTACTCAGAAAGCTCTGGAAACGTCAAAAAGTAAGCACGCAAAATGCAAGCCACTAGACCACCAGGGAGGATACCGACTGAGAAAATACGGATGCTGTTTATTAGTATCTGAAGATTGAAAAGAGGACTTCCCTGACCGGGAATCGAACCCGGGCCGCAGTGGTGAGAGTGCTGAATACTAGCCACTAGACCACCAGGGAAAAGTGGGGAACTGTTTGCCCACCAGAGACCAGATTTACTGAGAAAGCTCTGGAAAATTCTAAAGTAAGCGCGCAAAATGCAAGCCACTAGACCACCAGGGAGGATATCGATTGAGAAAATACGGATGCTGTTTATTACTATCTGAAGATTGAAAAGATGACTTCCCTGACCGGGAATCGAACCCGGGCCGCGGCGGTGAGAGGGCCGAATCCTAGCCACTAGACCACCAGGGAAAGGTTGGGAGCTTTTTGACCACCAGAGAGCAGATTTACTGAGAAAGCTCTGGAAACGTCAAAAAGCAAGCGCGCAAAATGCTAGCCACTAGACCACCAGGGAGGATATCGACCGAGAAAATACGGATGCTATTTATTAGTATCTGAAGATTGTAAAGAGGACTTCCCTGACCGGGAATGGAACCCGGGCCGCGGCGGTGAGAGCGCCGAATCCTAGCCACTAGACCACCAGGGAAAGGTTGGAAACTTTTTGCACACCAGAGAGCAGATTTACTGAGAAAGCTCTGGAAACGTCAAAAAGCAAGCGCGCAAAATGCTAGCCACTAGACCACCAGGGAGGATATCGACTGAGAAAATACGGATGCTGTTTATTAGTATCTGAAGATTGAAAAGAGGACTTCCCTGACCGGGAATCGAACCCTGGCCGCGGCAGTGAGAGCGCCGAATCCTAGTCCTAGCCACTAGACCACCAGGGATGAGTTGGGAACTTTTTGCCCACCAGAAACCAGATTTACTGAGAAAGCTCTGGAAAAGTTGGGAACTTTTTGCCCACCAGAGAACAGATTTACTGAGAAAGCTCTGGAAAAATCAAAAAGCAAGCGCGCAAAATGCAAGCCACTAGACCACCAGGGAGGATACCGACTGAGAAAATACGAATGCTGTTTATTAGATTCTGAAGAGTGAAAATACGACTTCCCTGACCGGGAAACGAACCCGGGCCACGGTGAGAGCGCCGATTCCTAGCCACTAGACCACCAGGGAAAAGTTGGGAACTTTTTGCCCACCAGAGAGCAGATTTACTGAGAAAGCTCTGGAAACGTCGAAAAGCAAGCGCGCAAAATGCAAGCCACTAGACCACCAGGGAGGATATCGACTGAGAAAATACGGATGCTGTTTATTAGTTTCTGAAGATTGAAAAGAGGACTTCCCTGACCGGGAATCGAACCCGGGCCGCGGCGGTGAGAGCGCCGAATCCTAGCCACTAGACCACCAGGGAAAGGTTGGGAACTTTTTCCCACCAGAGAGCAGATTTAATGAGAAAGCTCTGGAAACGTCAAAAAGCAAGCGCGCAAAATGCTAGCCACTAGACCACCAGGGAGGATATCGACTGAGAAAATACGGATGCTGTTTATCAGTTTCTGAAGATTGAAAAGAGGACTTCCCTGACCGGGAATCGAACCCGGGCCGCGGCGGTGAGAGCGTCGAATCCTAGCCACTAGACCACCAGGGAAAAGTTGGGAGCTTTTTGCCCATCGGGAACCAGATTTACTGAGAAAGCTCTGGAAAAGTCAAAAAGTAAGCACGCAAAATGCAAGCCACTAGACAACCAGGGAGGATACCGACTGAGAAAATACGAATGCTGTTTATTAGTTTCTGAAGATTGAAAAGAGGACTTCCCTGACCGAGAAGCAAATCGGGCCGCGGCGGTGAGAGCGCGGAGTCCTAGCCACTAGACCACCAGGGAAAGGTTGGAAACTTTTTGCCCACCAGAAACCAGATTTACTGAGAAAGCTCTGGAAACGTCAAAAAGCAAGCGCGCAAAATGCAAGCCACTAGACCACCAGGGAGGATATCGACTGAGAAAATACGGATGCTGTTTATTAGTATCTGAAGATTGAAAAGAGGACTTCCCTGACCGGGAATCGAACCGAAGCGGTGAGAGCGCCGAATCCTAGCCACTAGACCACCAGGGAAAAGTTGGTACCTTTTTGCCCACCAGAGAGCAGATTTACTGAGAAAGCTCTGGAAACGTCAAAAAGCAAGCGCGCAAAATGCTAGCCACAAGACCACCAGGGAGGATATCAACTGAGAAAATACGAATGCTGTTTATTAGTTTCTGAAGAGTGAAAATACGACTTCCCTGACCGGGAATCGAACCTGGGCCGCGGCGGTGAGAGTGCCGAATCCTAGCCACTAGACCACCAGGGAAAAGTTAGCAACTTTTTGCCCACCAGAGACCAGATTTACTGAGAAAGCTCTGGAAAAGTCAAACAGTAAGCGCGCAAAATGCTAGCCACTAGACCACCAGGGAGGATACCGACTGAGAAATTACGGATGCTGTTTATTAGTTTCTGAAGAGTGAAAATACGACTTCCCTGACCGGGAATTGAACCCAGGCTGTGGCGGTGAGAGCGCCGAATCCTAGCCACTAGACCACCAGGGAAAAGTTGGTAACTTTTTGCCCACCAGAGAGCAGATTTACTGAGAAAGCTCTGGAAACGTCAAAAAGCAAGCGCGCAAAATGCTAGCCACTAGACCACCAGGGAGGATATCGACTGAGAAAATACGAATGCTGTTTATTAGTTTCTGAAGAGTGAATATACGACTTCCCTGACCGGGAATCAAACCCGGGCCGCGGCGGTGAGAGCGCCGAATCCTAGCCACTAGACCACCAGGGAAAAGTTGGTAACTTTTTGCCCACCAGAGAGCAGATTTACTGAGAAAGCTCTGGAAAAGTCAAACAGTAAGCGCGCAAAATGCTAGCCACTAGACCACCAGGGAGGATACCGACTGAGAAAATACGGATGCTGTTTATTAGTATCTGAAGATTGAAAAGAAGACTTCCCTGACCGGGAATCGAACCCGGGCCGCGGCGGTGAGAGCGCCGAATCCTAGTCCTAGCCACTAGACCACCAGGGAGGATATCGACCGAGAAAATACGGAGGCTGTTTATTAGTATCTGAAGATTGAAAAGAAGAATTCCCTGACCGAGAAGCAATCCCGGGCCGCGGCGGTGAGAGCGCGGAGTCCTAGCCACTAGACCACCAGGGAAAGGTTGGAAACTTTTTGCCCACCAGAAACCAGATTTACTGAGAAAGCTCTGGAAAAGTCAAACAGTAAGCGCGCAAAATGCAAGCCACTAGACCACCAGGGAGGATCAGACTGAGAAAATACGGATGCTGTTTATTAGTATCTGAAGATTGAAAAGAGGACTTCCCTGACCGGGAATCGAACCCGGTCCGCGGCGGTGAGAGCGGGAATCCTAGCCACTAGACCACCAGGGAAAAGTTGGGAGCTTTTTGCCCACCAGAGAGCAGATTTACTGAGAAAGCTCTGGAAAAATCAAAAAGCAAGCGCGCAAAATGCAAGCCACTAGACCACCAGGGGGGATATCGACCGAGAAAATACGAATGCTGTTTATTAGTTTCTGAAGATTGAAAAGAGGACTTCCCTGACCGGGAATCGAACCCCGGCCGCAGCGGTGAGAGCACCAAATCCTAGCCACTAGACCACCAGGGAAAAGTTTGGAGCTTTTTGCCCACCAGAGAGCAGATTTACTGAGAAAGCTCTGGAAAAGTCATCAAGTAGGCGCGCAAAATGCAAGCCACTAGACCACCAGGGAGGATACCGACTGAGAAAATACGGATGCTGTTTATTAGTTTCTGAAGATTGAAAAGAGGACTTCCCTGACCGGGAATCGAACCCGGGCTGCAGCGGTGAGAGTGCTGAATACTATCCACTAGACCACCAGGGAATAGTTGGGAACTTTTTGCCCACCAGAGACCAGATTTACTGAGAAAGCTCTGGAAACGTCAGAAAGTAAGCGCGCAAAATGCTAGCCACTAGACCACCAGGGAGGATATCGACCGAGAAAATACGGATGCTGTTTATTAGTTTCTGAAGAGTGAAAATACGACTTCCCTGACCGGGAATCGAACCCGGGCCGCGACGGTGAGAGCGCCAAATCCAAGCCACTAGACCATCAGGGAAAAGTTGAGAGCTTTTTGCCCACCAGAGAGCAGATTTACTGAGAAAGCTCTGGAAACGTCAGAAAGTAAGCGCGCAAAATGCAAGCCACTAGACCACCAGGGAGGATATCGACTGAGAAAATACGGATGCTGTTTATTAGTTTCTGAAGATTGAAAAGAGGACTTCCGAGACCGGGAATCGATCCCGGGCCGCGGCGGTGAGAGCGCCGAATCCTAACCACTAGACCACCAGGGAAAGGTTGGAAACTTTTTGCCCACCAGAAACCAGATTTACTGAGAAAGCTCTGGAAAAGTCAAACAGTAAGCGCGCAAAATGCTAGCCACTAGACCACCAGGGAGGATACCGACTGAGAAATTACGGATGTTGTTTATTAGTTTCTGAAGAGTGAAAAGAGGACTTCCATGACCGAGAAGCAAACCCGGGCCGCGGCGGTGAGAGCGCCGAATCCTAACCACTAGACCACCAGGGAAAGGTTGGAAACTTTTTGCCCACCAGAAACCAGATATACTGAGAAAGCTCTGGAAAAGTCAAACAGTAAGCGCGCAAAATGCTAGCCACTAGACCACCAGGGAGGATACCGACTGAGAAATTACGGATGCTGTTTATTAGTTTCTGAAGAGTGAAAATACGACTTCCCTGACCGGGAATCGAACCCAGGCTGTGGCGGTGAGAGCGCCGAATCCTAGCCACTAGACCACCAGGGAAAAGTTGGTAACTTTTTGCACACCAGAGAGCAGATTTACTGAGAAAGCTCTGGAAACGTCAAAAAGCAAGCGCGCAAAGTGCTAGCCACTAGACCACCAGGGAGGATATCGACTGAGAAATTACGGATGCTGTTTATTAGTTTCTGAAGAGTGAAAACACGACTTCCCTGAATGGGAATCGAAACCGGGCCGCGGCGGTGAGAGCGCCGAATCCTAGCCACTAGACCACCAGGGAAAAGTTGGGAGCTTTTTGCCCACCAGAGAGCAGATTTACTGAGAAAGCTCTGGAAAAATCAAAAAGCAAGCGCGCAAAATGCAAGCCACTAGACCACCAGGGAGGATATCGACCGAGAAAATACGAATGCTGTTTATTAGTTTCTGAAGATTGAAAAGAGGACTTCCCTGACCGGGAATCGAACCCGGGCCGCGGCGGTGAGAGCGCTGAATCCTAGCCACTAGACCACCAGGGAAAAGTTGGCATCTTTTTGCCCATCAGAGACCAGATTTACTGAGAAAGCTCTGGAAAAGTCAAAATGTAAGCACGCAAAATGCAATCCACTAGACCACCAGGGAGGATACCGACTGAGAAAATACGGATGCTGTTTATTAGATTCTGAAGAGTGAAAATACGACTTCCTTGACCGGGAATCAAACCCGGGCCGCGGCGGTGAGAGCGCCGAATCCTAGCCACTAGACCACCAGGGAAAAGTTGGTAACTTTTTGCCCACCAGAGAGCAGATTTACTGAGAAAGCTCTGGAAACGTCAAAAAGCAAGCGCGCAAAATGCTAGCCACTAGACCACCAGGGAGGATACCGACTGAGAAAATACGAATGCTGTTTATTAGTTTCTGAAGAGTGAATACATGACTTCCCTGACCGGGAATCAAACCCGGGCCGCGGCGGTGAGAGCGCCGAATCCTAGCCACTAGACCACCAGGGAAAAGTTGGGAGCTTTTTACCCACCAGAGAGCAGATTTACTGAGAAAGCTCTGGAAAAGTCAAACAGTAAGCGCGCAAAATGCTAGCCACTAGACCACCAGGGAGGATATTGACTGAGAAAATATGGATGCTGTTTATTAGTTTCTGAAGATTGAAAAGAGGACTACCCTGACCGGGAATCGAACCCGGGCCGCAGCGGTGAGAGCACCAAATCCTAGCCACTAGACCACCAGGGAAAAGTTGGTAGCTTTTTGCCCACCAGAGAGCAGATTTACTGAGAAAGCTCTGGAAAAGTCATCAAGTAGGCGCGCAAAATGCAAGCCACTAGACCACCAGGGAGGATATCGACCGAGAAAATACGAATGCTGTTTATTAGTTTCTGAAGATTGAAAAGAGGACTTCCCTGACCGGGAATCGAACCCGGGCCGCGGCGGTGAGAGCGCCGAATCCTAGCCACTAGACCACCAGGGAAAAGTTGGGAGCTTTTTGCCCACCAGAGAGCAGATTTACTGAGAAAGCTCTGGAAAATTATAAAGTAAGCGCGCAAAATGCAAGCCACTAGACCACCAGGGAGGATACCGACTGAGAAAATACGGATGCTGTTTATTAGTATCTGAAGATTGAAAAGAGGACCTCCCTGACCGGGAATCGAACCCTGGCCGCGGCGGTGAGAGCGCCGAATCCTAGCCACTAGACCACCAGGGAAAAGTTGGGAACTTTTTGCCCACCAGAGAGCAGATTTACTGAGAAAGCTCTGGAAAATTCTAAAGTAAGCGCGCAAAATGCAAGCCACTAGACCACCAGGGAGGATACCGACTGAGAAAATACGGATGCTGTTTATTAGTATCTGAAGATTGAAAAGAGGACTTCCCTGACCGGGAATCGAACCGGGGCCGCGGCGGTAAGAGCGCCGAATCCTAGCCACTAGACCACCAGGGAAAAGTTGGGAGCTTTTTGCCAACCAGAGAGCAGATTTACTGAGAAAGCTCTGGAAACGTCAAAAAGCAAGCGCGCAAAATGCTAGCCACTAGACCACCAGGGAGGATATCGACTGAGAAAATACGGATGCTGTTTAATAGTTTCTGAAGATTGAAAATACGACTTCCCTGACAGAGAAGCAAACCGGGCCGCGGCGGTGAGAGCGCCGAATCCTAGCCACTAGACCATCAGGGAAAAGTTGAGAGCTTTTTGCCCACCAGAGAGCAGATTTACTGAGAAAGCTCTGGAAACGTCAGAAAGTAAGCGCGCAAAATGCAAGCCACTAGACCACCAGGGAGGATACCGACTGAGAAAATACGGATGCTGTTTATTAGATTCTGAAGATTGAAAGGAGGACTTCCCTGACCGGGAATCGAACCCGGGCCGCGGTGGTGAGAGCGCCGAACCCTAGCCACTAGACCACCAGGGAAAAGTTGGTAACATTTTGCCCACCAGAGACCAGATTTACTGAGAAAGCTCTGGAAAAGTCAAAATGTAAGCGCGCAAAATGCAATTCACTAGACCACCAGGGAGGATACCGAGTGAGAAAATACGGATGCTGTTTATTAGTTTCTGAAGATTGAAAAGAGGACTTCCCTGACCGTAATCGAACCTGGGCCGTGGCGGTGAGAGCGCCGAATCCTAGTCCTAGCCACTAGACCACCAGGGAAGAATTGGGAACTTTTTTCCCACCAGAAACCAGATTTACTGAGAAAGCTCTGGAAAAGTCAAACAGTAAGCGCGCAAAATGCAAGCCACTAGACCACCAGGGAGGATACCGAGTGAGAAAATACGGATGCTGTTTATCAGTTTCTGAAGATTGAAAAGAGGACTTCCCTGACCGTAATCGAACCCGGGCCGTGGCGGTGAGAGCGCCGAATCCTAGCCACTAGTCCACCAGGGAAAAGTTGGTAACTTTTTGCCCACCAGAGAGCAGATTTACTGAGAAAGCTCTGGAAACGTCAAAAAGCAAGCGCGCAAACTGCTAGCCACTAGACCACCAGGGAGGATATCGACTGAGAAATTACGGATGCTGTTTATTAGTTTCTGAAGAGTGAAAATACGACTTCCCTGACCGGGAATCGAACCCGGGCCGCGGCGGTGAGAGCGCCGAATCCTAGCCACTAGACCACCAGGGAAAAGTTGGTAACTTTTTGCCCACCAGAGACCAGATTTACTGAGAAAGCTCTGGAAAAGTCAAAATGTAAGCGCGCAAAATGCAATCCACTAGACCACCAGGGAGGATACCGACTGAGAAATTACGGATGCTGTTTATTAGTTTCTGAAGAGTGAAAATACGACTTCCCTGACCGGGAATCGAACCCGGGCCGCGGCGGTGAGAGCGGCGAATCCTAGCCACTAGACCACCAGGGAAAAGTTGGTAACTTTTTGCCCACCAGAGACCAGATTTACTGAGAAAGCTCTGGAAAAGTCAAAATGTAAGCGCGCAAAATGCAATCCACTAGACCACCAGGGAGGATACCGACTGAGAAATTACGGATGCTGTTTATTAGTTTCTGAAGAGTGAAAATACGACTTCCCTGACCGGGAATCGAACCCGGGCCGCGGCGGTGAGAGCGCTGAATCCTAGCCACTAGACCACCAGGGAAAAGTTGGGAGCTTTTTGCCCACCAGAGAGCAGATTTACTGAGAAAGCTCTGGAAAAATCAAAAAGCAAGCGCGCAAAATGCAAGCCACTAGACCACCAGGGAGGAAATCGACCGAGAAAATACGAATGCTGTTTATTAGTTTCTGAAGATTGAAAAGAGGACTTCCCTGACCGGGAATCGAACCGGGGCTGCAGCAGTGAGGGTGCCGAATCCTAGCCACTAGACCACCAGGGAAAAGTTGGTAACCTTTTGCCCACCAGAGAGCAGATTTACTGAGAAAGCTCTGGAAACGTCAAAAAGCAAGCGCGCAAAATGCTAGCCACTAGACCACCAGGGAGGATATCGACTGAGAAAATACGGATGCTGTTTAATAGTTTCTGAAGATTGAAAATACGACTTCCCTGACAGAGAAGCAAACCGGGCCGCGGCGGTGAGAGCGCCGAATCCTAGCCACTAGACCATCAGGGAAAAGTTGAGAGCTTTTTGCCCACCAGAGAGCAGATTTACTGAGAAAGCTCTGGAAACGTCAGAAAGTAAGCGCGCAAAATGCAAGCCACTAGACCACCAGGGAGGATACCGACTGAGAAAATACGGATGCTGTTTATTAGATTCTGAAGATTGAAAGGAGGACTTCCCTGACCGGGAATCGAACCCGGGCCGCGGTGGTGAGAGCGCCGAACCCTAGCCACTAGACCACCAGGGAAAAGTTGGTAACATTTTGCCCACCAGAGACCAGATTTACTGAGAAAGCTCTGGAAAAGTCAAAATGTAAGCGCGCAAAATGCAATTCACTAGACCACCAGGGAGGATACCGAGTGAGAAAATACGGATGCTGTTTATTAGTTTCTGAAGATTGAAAAGAGGACTTCCCTGACCGGGAATCGAACCTGGGCCGTGGCGGTGAGAGCGCCGAATCCTAGTCCTAGCCACTAGACCACCAGGGAAGAATTGGGAACTTTTTTCCCACCAGAAACCAGATTTACTGAGAAAGCTCTGGAAAAGTCAAACAGTAAGCGCGCAAAATGCAAGCCACTAGACCACCAGGGAGGATACCGAGTGAGAAAATACGGATGCTGTTTATCAGTTTCTGAAGATTGAAAAGAGGACTTCCCTGACCGGGAATCGAACCCAGGCCGCGGCGGTGAGAGCGCCGAATCCTAGCCACTAGTCCACCAGGGAAAAGTTGGTAACTTTTTGCCCACCAGAGAGCAGATTTACTGAGAAAGCTCTGGAAACGTCAAAAAGCAAGCGCGCAAAGTGCTAGCCACTAGACCACCAGGGAGGATATCGACTGAGAAATTACGGATGCTGTTTATTAGTTTCTGAAGAGTGAAAATACGACTTCCCTGACCGGGAATCGAACCCAGGCCGCGGCGGTGAGAGCGCCGAATCCTAGCCACTAGACCACCAGGGAAAAGTTGGTAACTTTTTGCCCACCAGAGACCAGATTTACTGAGAAAGCTCTGGAAAAGTCAAAATGTAAGCGCGCAAAATGCAATCCACTAGACCACCAGGGAGGATACCGACTGAGAAATTACGGATGCTGTTTATTAGTTTCTGAAGAGTGAAAATACGACTTCCCTGACCGGGAATCGAACCCGGGCCGCGGCGGTGAGAGCGCTGAATCCTAGCCACTAGACCACCAGGGAAAAGTTGGGAGCTTTTTGCCCACCAGAGAGCAGATTTACTGAGAAAGCTCTGGAAACGTCAAAAAGCAAACGCGCAAAATGCTAGCCACTAGACCACCAGGGAGGATATCGACTGAGAAAATACGAATGCTGTTTATTAGTTTCTGAAGATTGAAAAGAGGACTTCCCTGACCGGGAATCGAACCCGGGCCGCGGCGGTGAGAGGGCCGAATCCTAGCCACTAGACCACCAGGGAAAGGTTGGGAGCTTTTTGACCACCAGAGAGCAGATTTACTGAGAAAGCTCTGGAAACGTCAGAAAGTAAGCGCGCAAAATGCTAGCCACTAGACCACCAGGGAGGATATCGACTGAGAAAATACGGATGCTGTTTTTTAGTATCTAAAGATTGAAAAGAGGACTTCCCTGACCGAGAAGCACACCCGGGCCACGGCGGTGAGAGCGCCGAATCCTAGCCACTAGACCACCAGGGAAGAGTTGGGAACTTTTTGCCCACCAGAAACCAGATTTACTGAGAAAGCTCTGGAAAAGTCAAACAGTAAGCGCGCAAAATGAAAGCCACTAGACCACCAGGGAGGATACCGACTGAGAAAATACGGATGCTGTTTATTAGTATCTGAAGATTGAAAAGAGGACTTCCATGACCGAGAAGCAAACCCGGGCCGCGGCGGTGAGAGCGCCGAATCCTAGCCACTAGACCACCAGGGAAGAGTTGGTAATTTTTTGCCCACCAGAGACCAGATTTACTTAGAAAGCTCTGGAAAAGTCAAAATGTAAGCGCGCAAAATCCAATCCACTAGACCACCAGGGAGGATACCGACTGAGAAAATACGGATGCTGTTTATTAGTATCTGAAGATTGAAAAGAGGACTTCCCTGACCGGGAATCGAACCCTGGCCGCGGCGGTGAGAGCGCTGAATCCTAGCCACTAGACCACCAGGGAAAAGTTGGAAACTTTTTGCCCACCAGAGAGCAGATTTACTGAGAAAGCTCTGGAAAAGTCAACAAGTAGGCGCGCAAAATGCAAGCCACTAGACCACCAGGGAGGATACCGACTGAGAAAATACGGATGCTGTTTATTAGTATCTGAAGATTGAAAAGAGGACTTCCCTGACCGAGAATCGAACCCGGGCCGCGGCGGTGAGAGCGCCGAATCCTAGCCACTAGACCACCAGGGAAAAGTTGGGAACTTGTTGCCCACCAGAAACCAGATTTACTGAGAAAGCTCTGGAAAAGTCAAACAGTAAGCGCGCAAAATGCAAGCCACTAGACCACCAGGGAGGATATCGACTGAGAAAATACGAATGCTGTTTATTAGTATCTGAAGATTGAAAAGAGGACTTCCCTGACCGGGAATCGAACCCGGGCCGCGGCAGTGAGAGCACCGAATCCTAGCCACTAGACCACCAGGGAAAAGTTGGGAGCTTTTTGCCCACCAGAGAGCAGATTTACTAAGAAAGCTCTGGAAACGTCAAAAAGCAAGCGCGCAAAATGCAAGCCACTAGACCACCAGGGAGGATACCGACTGAGAAAATACGGATGCTTTTTATTAGTATCTGAAGATTGAAAAGAGGACTTTCCTGACCGGGAATCGAACCCGGGCCGCGGCAGTGAGAGCACCGAATCCTAGCCACTAGACCACCAGGGAAAAGTTGGGAGCTTTTTGCCCACCAGAGAGCAGATTTACTGAGAAAGCTCTGGAAAAGTCAACAAGTAGGCGTGCAAAATGCAAGCCACTAGACCACCAGGGAGGATATCGACTGAGAAAATACGGATGCTGTTTATTAGTTTCTGAAGATTGAAAAGAGGACTTCCCTGACCAGGAATCGAACCCGGGCCGCGGTGGTGAGAGCGCCGAATCCTAGCCACTAGACCACCAGGGAAAAGTTGGGAACTTTTTGCCCACCAGAGAGCAGATTTACTGAGAAAGCTCTGGAAACGTCAAAAAGCAAGCGCGCAAAATGCTAGCCACTAGACCACCAGGGAGGATACCGACTGAGAAAATACGGATGCTGTTTATTAGTATCTGAAAATTGAAAAGAGGACTTACCTGACCGGGAATCGAACCCGGGCCGCGGCGGTGAGAGCGCGGAATCCTAGCCACCAGACCACCAGGGAAAAGTTGGGAACTTTTTGCCCACCAGGAACCAGATTTACTGAGAAAGCTCTGGAAAAGTCAAAAAGTAAGCGCGCAAAATGCAAGCCACTAGACCACCAGGGAGGATACCGACTGAGAAAATACGGATGCTGTTTATTAGTATCTGAAGATTGAAAAGAGGACTTCCCTGATCGGGAATCGAACCCGGGCCGCGGAGGTGAGAGCGCCGAATCCTAGCCACTAGACCACCAGGGAAAAGTTGGGAGCTTTTTGCCCACCAGAGAGCAGATTTACTGAGAAAGCTCTGGAAAAGTCAACAAGTAGGCGTGCAAAATGCAAGCCACTAGACCACCAGGGAGGATACCGACTGAGAAAATACGGATGCTGTTTATTAGTTTCTGAAGATTGAAAAGAGGACTTCCCTGACCGAGAATCGAACCCGGGCCGCGGTGGTGAGAGCGCTGAATACTAGCCACTAGACCACCAGGGAAAAGTTGGGAACTTTTTGCCCACCAGAGAGCAGATTTACTGAGAAAGCTCTGGAAACGTCAAAAAGCAAGCGCGCAAAATGCAAGCCACTAGACCACCAGGGAGGATACCGACTGAGAAAATACGGATGCTGTTTATTAGTATCTGAAGATTGAAAAGAGGACTTCCCTGACCGGGAATCGAACCCGGGCCGCGGCGTAGAGAGCGCCGAATCCTAGCCACTAGACCACCAGGGAAAAGATGGGAGCTTTTTGCCCACCAGAGAGCAGATTTACTGAGAAAGCTCTGGAAAAATCAAAAAGCAAGTGCGCAAAATGCAAGCCACTAGACCACCAGGGAGGATATCGACCGAGAAAATACGAATGCTGTTTATTAGTTTCTGAAGATTGAAAAGAGGACTTTCCTGACCGGGAATCGAACCCGGGCCGCGGCGGTGAGAGCGCGGAATCCTAGCCACCAGACCACCAGGGAAAAGTTGGGAACTTTTTGCCCACCAGGAACCAGATTTACTGAGAAAGCTCTGGAAAAGTCAAATAGTAAGCGCGCAAAATGCAAGCCACTAGACCACCAGGGAGGATACCGACTGAGAAAATACGGATGCTGTTTATTAGTATCTGAAGATTGAAAAGAGGACTTCCCTGACCGGGAATCGAACCCGGGCCGCGGCGGTGAGAGCGCCGAATCCTAGCCACTAGACCACCAGGGAAAAGTTGGGAGCTTTTTGCCCACCAGAGAGCAGATTTACTGAGAAAGCTCTGGAAAAGTCAAAAAGTAGGCGCGCAAAATGCAAGCCACTAGACCACCAGGGAGGATACCGACTGAGAAAATACGGATGCTGTTTATTAGTATCTGAAGATTGAAAAGAGGACTTCCATGACCGAGAAGCAAACCCGGGCCGCGGCGGTGAGAGCGCCGAATCCTAGCCACTAGACCACCAGGGAAAAGTTGGGAACTTTTTGCCCACCAGAGACCAGATTTACTGAGAAAGCTCTGGAAAAGTCAAAAAGTAAGCGCGCAAAATGCAAGCCACTAGACCACCAGGGAGGATACCGACTGAGAAAATACGGATGCTGTTTATTAGTATCTGAAGATTGAAAAGAGGACTTCCCTGACCGGGAATCGAACCCGGGCCGCGGCGGTGAGAGCGCCGAATCCTAGCCACTAGTCCACCAGGGAAAAGTTGGGAGCTTTTTGCCCACCAGAGAGCAGATTTACTGAGAAAGCTCTGGAAAAGTCAACAAGTAGGCGTGCAAAATGCAAGCCACTAGACCACCAGGGAGGATACCGACTGAGAAAATACGGATGCTGTTTATTAGTTTCTGAAGATTGAAAAGAGGACTTCCCTGACCGGAAATTGAACCCGGGCTGCAGCGGTGAGAGTGCTGAATACTAGCCACTAGACCACCAGGGAAAAGTTGGGAACTTTTTGCCCACCAGAGACCAGATTTACTGAGAAAGCTCTGGAAAATTCTAAAGTAAGCGCGCAAAATGCAAGCCACTAGACCACCAGGGAGGATATCGACCGAGAAAATACGGATGCTGTTTATTAGTCGCAGTTTTACTGAGAAAGCTCTGGAAAAATCAAAAAGCAAGCGCGAAAAATGCAAGCCACTAGACCACCAGGGAGGATATCGACCGAGAAAATACGGATGCTGTTTATTAGTTTCTGAAGATTGAAAAGAGGACTTCCCTGACCGGGAATTGAAACCAGGCCGCGGCGGTGAGAGCGCCGAATCCTAGCCACTAGACCACCAGGGAAATGTTGGGAACTTTTTCCCACCAGAGACCAGATTTACTGAGAAAGCTCTGGAAAAGTCAACAAGTAGGCGCGCAAAATGCAAGCCACTAGACCACCAGGGAGGATACCGACTGAGAAAATACGAATGCTGTTTATTAGTTTCTGAAGATTGAAAAGAAGACTTCCCTGACCGGGAATCGAACCCGGGCCGCAGCGGTGAGAGTGCTGAATACTAGCCACTAGACCACCAGGGAAAAGTTGGGAACTTTTTGCCCACCAGAGAGCAGATTTACTGAGAAAGCTCTGGAAACGTCAAAAAGCAAGCGCGCAAAATGCAAGCCACTAGACCACCAGGGAGGATACCGACTGAGAAAATACGGATGCTGTTTATTAGTATCTGAAGATTGAAAAGAAGACTTCCCTGACCGGGAATCGAACCCAGGCCGCGACGGTGAGAGCGCCGAATCCTAGCCACTAGACCACCAGGGAAAAGTTGGGAACTTTTTGCCCACCAGAGAGCAGATTTACTGAGAAAGCTCTGGAAACGTCAAAAAGCAAGCGCGCAAAATGCAAGCCACTAGACCACCAGGGAGGATACCGACTGAGAAAATACGGATGCTGTTTATTAGTATCTGAAGATTGAAAAGAAGACTTCCCTGACCGGGAATCGAACCCGGGCCGCGACGGTGAGAGCGCCGAATCCTAGCCACTAGACCACCAGGGAAAAGTTGGGAACTTTTTGCCCACCAGAGAGCAGATTTACTGAGAAAGCTCTGGAAACGTCAAAAAGCAAGCGCGCAAAATGCTAGCCACTAGACCACCAGGGAGGATATCGACTGAGAAAATACGGATGCTGTTTATTAGTTTCTGAAGATTGAAAAGAGGACTTCCCTGACCGGAAATTGAACCCGGGCTGCAGCGGTGAGAGTGCTGAATACTAGCCACTAGACCACCAGGGAAAAGTTGGGAACTTTTTGCCCACCAGAGACCAGATTTACTGAGAAAGCTCTGGAAAATTCTAAAGTAAGCGCGCAAAATGCAAGCCACTAGACCACCAGGGAGGATATCGACCGAGAAAATACGGATGCTGTTTATTTGTCGCAGTTTTACTGAGAAAGCTCTGGAAAAATCAAAAAGCAAGCGCGAAAAATGCAAGCCACTAGACCACCAGGGAGGATATCGACCGAGAAAATACGGATGCTGTTTATTAGTTTCTGAAGATTGAAAAGAGGACTTCCCTGACCGGGAATTGAAACCAGGCCGCGGCGGTGAGAGCGCCGAATCCTAGCCACTAGACCACCAGGGAAGAGTTGGGAACTTTTTGCACACCAGAGAGCAGATTTACTGAGAAAGCTCTGGAAACGTCAAAAAGCAAGCGCGCAAAATGCTAGCCACTAGACCACCAGGGAGGATATCGACTGAGAAAATACGGATGCTGTTTATTAGTTTCTGAAGATTGAAAAGAGGACTTCCCTGACCGGGAATTGAAACCAGGCCGCGGCGGTGAGAGCGCCGAATCCTAGCCACTAGACCACCAGGGAAAAGTTGGGAGCCTTTTACCCACCAGAGAGCAGATTTACTGAGAAAGCTCTGGAAAAATCAAAAAGCAAGCGCGCAAAATGCAAGCCACTAGACCACCAGGGAGGATATCGACCGAGAAAATACGAATGCTGTTTATTAGTTTCTGAAGATTGAAAAGAGGACTTCCCTGACCGGGAATCGAACCCGGGCCGCGGCGGTGAGAGCGCTGAATCCTAGCCACTAGACCACCAGGGAAATGTTGGGAACTTTTTCCCACCAGAGACCAGATTTACTGAGAAAGCTCTGGAAAAGTCAACAAGTAGGCGCGCAAAATGCAAGCCACTAGACCACCAGGGAGGATACCGACTGAGAAAATACGAATGCTGTTTATTAGTTTCTGAAGATTGAAAAGAGGACTTCCCTGACCGAGAAGCAAACCCGGGCCGCGGCGGTGAGAGCGCCGAATCCTAGCCACTAGACCACCAGGGAAAAATTGGGAACTTTTTGCCCACCAGAGAGCAGATTTACTGAGAAAGCTCTGGAAACGTCAAAAAGCAAGCGCGCAAAATGCAAGCCACTAGACCACCAGGGAGGATATCGACCGAGAAAATACGAATGCTGTTTATTAGTTTCTGAAGATTGAAAAGAGGACTTCCATGACCGGGAATCAAACACGGGCCGCGGCAGTGAGAGCGCCGAATCCTAGCCACTAGACCACCAGGGAAGAGTTGGGAACTTTTTGCACACCAGAGAGCAGATTTACTGAGAAAGCTCTGGAAACGTCAAAAAGCAAGCGCGCAAAATGCTAGCCACTAGACCACCAGGGAGGATACCGACTGAGAAAATACGGATGCTGTTTATTAGTTTCTGAAGATTGAAAAGAGGACTTCCCTGACCGGGAATCGAACCCGGGCCGCGGCGGTGAGAGCGCAGAATCCTAGCCACTAGACCACCAGGGAAAAGTTGGGAACTTTTTGCCCACCAGGAACCAGATTTACTGAGAAAGCTCTGGAAAAGTCAAAAAGTAAGCGCGCAAAATGCAAGCCACTAGACCACTAGGGAGGATATCGACCGAGAAAATACGAATGCTGTTTATTAGTTTCTGAAGATTGAAAAGAGGACTTCCCTGACCGGGAATCGAACCCGGGCCGCGGCGGTGAGAGCGCGGAATCCTAGCCACTAGACCACCAGGGAAGAGTTGGGAACTTTTTGCACACCAGAGAACAGATTTACTGAGAAAGCTCTAGAAAAATCAAAAAGCAAGCGCGCAAAATGCAAGCCACTAGACCACCAGGGAAGATACCGACTGAGAAAATACGGATGCTGTTTATTAGTATCTGAAGATTGAAAAGAGGACTTCCCTGACCAGGAATCGAACCCGGGCCGCGGCGGTGAGAGCGGGAATCCTAGCCACTAGACCACCAGGGAAAAGTTGAGAGCTTTTTGCCCACCAGAGAGCAGATTTATTGAGAAAGCTCTGAAAAAGTCAACAAGTAGGCGCGCAAAATGCAAGCCACTAGACCACCAGGGAGGATACCGACTGAGAAAATACGGATGCTGTTTATTAGTATCTGAAGATTGAAAAGAGGACTTACCTGACCGGGAATCGAACCCGGGCCGCGGCGGTGAGAGCGGGAATCCTAGCCACTAGACCACCAGGGAAAAGTTGGGAACTATTTGCCCACCAGAGAGCAGATTTACTGAGAAATCTCTGGAAACGTCAAAAAGCAAGCGCGCAAAATGCAAGCCACTAGACCACCAGGGAGGATACCGACTGAGAAAATACGGATGCTGTTTATTAGTTTCTGAAGATTGAAAAGGGGACTTCCCTGACCGGGAATCGAACCCGGGCCGCGGCGGTGAGAGCGCCGAATCCTAGCCACTAGACCACCAGGGAAAAGTTGGGAGCTTTTTGCCCACCAGAGAGCAGATTTACTGAGAAAGCTCTGGAAACGTCAAAAAGCAAGCGCGCAAAATGCTAGCCACTAGACCACCAGGGAGGATACCGACTGAGAAAATACGGATGCTGTTTATTAGTTTCTGAAGAGTGAAGAGAGGACTTCCCTGACCGGGAATCGAACCCGGGCCGCGGCAGTGAGAGCGCCGAATCCTAGCCACTAGACCACCAGGGAGGATACCGACTGAGAAAATACGAATGCAGTTTATTAGTATCTGAAGATTGAAAAGAGGACTTCCCTGACCGGGAATCGAACCCGGGCCGCGGCGGTGAGAGCGCCAAATCCTAGCCACTAGACAACCAGGGAAAAGTTGGGAGCTTTTTGCCCACCAGAGAGCAGATTTACTGAGAAAGCTCTGGAAAAATCAAAAAGCAAGCGCGCAAAATGCAAGCCACTAGACCACCAGGGAGGATACCGACTGAGAAAATACGGATGCTGTTTATTAGTTTCTGAAGATTGAAAAGAGGACTTCCCTGACCGGGAATCGAACCCGGGCCGCGGCGGTGAGAGCGCCGAATCCTAGCCACTAGACCACCAGGGAGGATATCAACCAAGAATATACGAATGCTGTTTATTAGTTTCTGAAGATTGAAAAGAGGACTTCTCTGACCGGGAATCGAACCCGGGCCGCGGCGGTGAGAGCGCCAAATCCTAGCCACTAGACAACCAGGGAAAAGTTGGGAGCTTTTTGCCCACCAGAGAGCAGATTTACTGAGAAAGCTCTGGAAAAATCAAAAAGCAAGCGCGCAAAATGCAAGCCACTAGACCACCAGGGAGGATACCGACTGAGAAAATACGGATGCTGTTTATTAGTTTCTGAAGATTGAAAAGAGGACTTCCCTGACCGGGAATCGAACCCGGGCCGCGGCGGTGAGAGCACCGAATCCTAGCCAATAGACCACCAGGGAAAAGTTGGGAACTTTTTGCCCACCAGAAACCAGATTTACTGAGAAAGCTCTGGAAATGTCAAACAGTAAGCGCGCAAAATGCAAGCCACTAGACCACCAGGGAGGATACCGACTGAGAAAATACGAATGCAGTTTATTAGTATCTGAAGATTGAAAAGAGGACTTCCCTGACCGGGAATCGAACCCGGGCCGTGGCAGTGAGAGCGCCGAATCCTAGCCACTAGACCACCAGGGAGGATACCGACTGAGAAAATACGAATGCAGTTTATTAGTATCTGAAGATTGAAAAGAGGACTTCCCTGACCGGGAATCGAACCCGGGCCGCGACGGTGAGAGCGCCGAATCCTAGCCACTAGACAACCAGGGAAAAGTTGGGAGCTTTTTGCCCACCAGAGAGCAGATTTACTGAGAAAGCTCTGGAAAAGTCAAAAAGTAGGCGCGCAAAATGCAAGCCACTAGACCACCAGGGAGGATACCGACTGAGAAAATACGGATGCTGTTTATTAGTATCTGAAGATTGAAAAGAGGACTTCCATGACCGAGAAGCAAACCCGGGCCGCGGCGGTGAGAGCGCCGAATCCTAGCCACTAGACCACCAGGGAAAAGTTGGGAACTTTTTGCCCACCAGAGACCAGATTTACTGAGAAAGCTCTGGAAAAGTCAAAAAGTAAGCGCGCAAAATGCAAGCCACTAGACCACCAGGGAGGATACCGACTGAGAAAATACGAATGCTGTTTATTAGTATCTGAAGATTGAAAAGAGGACTTCCCTGACCGGGAATCGAACCCGGGCCGCGGCGGTGAGAGCGCCGAATCCTAGCCACTAGTCCACCAGGGAAAAGTTGGGAGCTTTTTGCCCACCAGAGAGCAGATTTACTGAGAAAGCTCTGGAAAAGTCAACAAGTAGGCGTGCAAAATGCAAGCCACTAGACCACCAGGGAGGATACCGACTGAGAAAATACGGATGCTGTTTATTAGTTTCTGAAGATTGAAAAGAGGACTTCCCTGACCGGAAATTGAACCCGGGCTGCAGCGGTGAGAGTGCTGAATACTAGCCACTAGACCACCAGGGAAAAGTTGGGAACTTTTTGCCCACCAGAGACCAGATTTACTGAGAAAGCTCTGGAAAATTCTAAAGTAAGCGCGCAAAATGCAAGCCACTAGACCACCAGGGAGGATATCGACCGAGAAAATACGGATGCTGTTTATTAGTCGCAGTTTTACTGAGAAAGCTCTGGAAAAATCAAAAAGCAAGCGCGAAAAATGCAAGCCACTAGACCACCAGGGAGGATATCGACCGAGAAAATACGGATGCTGTTTATTAGTTTCTGAAGATTGAAAAGAGGACTTCCCTGACCGGGAATTGAAACCAGGCCGCGGCGGTGAGAGCGCCGAATCCTAGCCACTAGACCACCAGGGAAAAGTTGGGAGCCTTTTGCCCACCAGAGAGCAGATTTACTGAGAAAGCTCTGGAAAAATCAAAAAGCAAGCGCGCAAAATGCAAGCCACTAGACCACCAGGGAGGATATCGACTGAGAAAATACGAATGCAGTTTATTAGTATCTGAAGATTGAAAAGAGGACTTCCCTGACCGGGAATCGAACCCGGGCCGCGGCGGTGAGAGCGCTGAATCCTAGCCACTAGACCACCAGGGAAATGTTGGGAACTTTTTCCCACCAGAGACCAGATTTACTGAGAAAGCTCTGGAAAAGTCAACAAGTAGGCGCGCAAAATGCAAGCCACTAGACCACCAGGGAGGATACCGACTGAGAAAATACGAATGCTGTTTATTAGTTTCTGAAGATTGAAAAGAAGACTTCCCTGACCGGGAATCGAACCCGGGCCGCAGCGGTGAGAGTGCTGAATACTAGCCACTAGACCACCAGGGAAAAGTTGGGAACTTTTTGCCCACCAGAGAGCAGATTTACTGAGAAAGCTCTGGAAACGTCAAAAAGCAAGCGCGCAAAATGCAAGCCACTAGACCACCAGGGAGGATACCGACTGAGAAAATACGGATGCTGTTTATTAGTATCTGAAGATTGAAAAGAAGACTTCCCTGACCGGGAATCGAACCCGGGCCGCGACGGTGAGAGCGCCGAATCCTAGCCACTAGACCACCAGGGAAAAGTTGGGAACTTTTTGCCCACCAGAGAGCAGATTTACTGAGAAAGCTCTGGAAACGTCAAAAAGCAAGCGCGCAAAATGCTAGCCACTAGACCACCAGGGAGGATATCGACTGAGAAAATACGGATGCTGTTTATTAGTTTCTGAAGATTGAAAAGAGGACTTCCCTGACCGGAAATTGAACCCGGGCTGCAGCGGTGAGAGTGCTGAATACTAGCCACTAGACCACCAGGGAAAAGTTGGCAACTTTTTGCCCACCAGAGACCAGATTTACTGAGAAAGCTCTGGAAAATTCTAAAGTAAGCGCGCAAAATGCAAGCCACTAGACCACCAGGGAGGATATCGACCGAGAAAATACGGATGCTGTTTATTTGTCGCAGTTTTACTGAGAAAGCTCTGGAAAAATCAAAAAGCAAGCGCGAAAAATGCAAGCCACTAGACCACCAGGGAGGATATCGACCGAGAAAATACGGATGCTGTTTATTAGTTTCTGAAGATTGAAAAGAGGACTTCCCTGACCGGGAATTGAAACCAGGCCGCGGCGGTGAGAGCGCCGAATCCTAGCCACTAGACCACCAGGGAAGAGTTGGGAACTTTTTGCACACCAGAGAGCAGATTTACTGAGAAAGCTCTGGAAACGTCAAAAAGCAAGCGCGCAAAATGCTAGCCACTAGACCACCAGGGAGGATATCGACTGAGAAAATACGGATGCTGTTTATTAGTTTCTGAAGATTGAAAAGAGGACTTCCCTGACCGGGAATTGAAACCAGGCCGCGGCGGTGAGAGCGCCGAATCCTAGCCACTAGACCACCAGGGAAAAGTTGGGAGCCTTTTACCCACCAGAGAGCAGATTTACTGAGAAAGCTCTGGAAAAATCAAAAAGCAAGCGCGCAAAATGCAAGCCACTAGACCACCAGGGAGGATATCGACCGAGAAAATACGAATGCTGTTTATTAGTTTCTGAAGATTGAAAAGAGGACTTCCCTGACCGGGAATCGAACCCGGGACGCGGCGGTGAGAGCGCTGAATCCTAGCCACTAGACCACCAGGGAAATGTTGGGAACTTTTTCCCACCAGAGACCAGATTTACTGAGAAAGCTCTGGAAAAGTCAACAAGTAGGCGCGCAAAATGCAAGCCACTAGACCACCAGGGAGGATACCGACTGAGAAAATACGAATGCTGTTTATTAGTTTCTGAAGATTGAAAAGAGGACTTCCCTGACCGAGAAGCAAACCCGGGCCGCGGCGGTGAGAGCGCCGAATCCTAGCCACTAGACCACCAGGGAAAAATTGGGAACTTTTTGCCCACCAGAGAGCAGATTTACTGAGAAAACTCTGGAAAAGTCAAAAAGCAAGCGCGCAAAATGCAAGCCACTAGACCACCAGGGAGGATATCGACCGAGAAAATACGAATGCTGTTTATTAGTTTCTGAAGATTGAAAAGAGGACTTCCCTGACCGGAAATCGAACCCGGGCCACGGTGGTGAGAGCGCCGAATCCTAGCCACTAGACCACCAGGGAAGAGTTGGGAACTTTTTGCACACCAGAGAGCAGATTTACTGAGAAAGCTCTGGAAACGTCAAAAAGCAAGCGCGCAAAATGCAAGCCACTAGACCACCAGGGAGGATATCGACCGAGAAAATACGAATGCTGTTTATTAGTTTCTGAAGATTGAAAAGAGGACTTCCATGACCGGGAATCAAACACGGGCCGCGGCAGTGAGAGCGCCGAATCCTAGCCACTAGACCACCAGGGAAGAGTTGGGAACTTTTTGCACACCAGAGAGCAGATTTACTGAGAAAGCTCTGGAAACGTCAAAAAGCAAGCGCGCAAAATGCTAGCCACTAGACCACCAGGGAGGATACCGACTGAGAAAATACGGATGCTGTTTATTAGTTTCTGAAGATTGAAAAGAGGACTTCCCTGACCGGGAATTGAAACCAGGCCGCGGCGGTGAGAGCACCGAATCCTAGCCACTAGACCACCAGGGAAAAGTTGGGAACTTTTTGCCCACCAGGAACCAGATTTACTGAGAAAGCTCTGGAAAAGTCAAAAAGTAAGCGCGCAAAATGCAAGCCACTAGACCACTAGGGAGGATATCGACCGAGAAAATACGAATGCTGTTTATTAGTTTCTGAAGATTGAAAAGAGGACTTCCCTGACCGGGAATCGAACCCGGGCCGCGGCGGTGAGAGCGCGGAATCCTAGCCACTAGACCACCAGGGAAGAGTTGGGAACTTTTTGCACACCAGAGAACAGATTTACTGAGAAAGCTCTAGAAAAATCAAAAAGCAAGCGCGCAAAATGCAAGCCACTAGACCACCAGGGAAGATACCGACTGAGAAAATAGGGATGCTGTTTATTAGTATCTGAAGATTGAAAAGAGGACTTCCCTGACCAGGAATCGAACCCGGGCCGCGGCGCTGAGAGCGGGAATCCTAGCCACTAGACCACCAGGGAAAAGTTGAGAGCTTTTTGCCCACCAGAGAGCAGATTTATTGAGAAAGCTCTGAAAAAGTCAACAAGTAGGCGCGCAAAATGCAAGCCACTAGACCACCAGGGAGGATACCGACTGAGAAAATACGGATGCTGTTTATTAGTATCTGAAGATTGAAAAGAGGACTTACCTGACCGGGAATCGAACCCGGGCCGCGGCGGTGAGAGCGGGAATCCTAGCCACTAGACCACCAGGGAAAAGTTGGGAACTATTTGCCCACCAGAGAGCAGATTTACTGAGAAATCTCTGGAAACGTCAAAAAGCAAGCGCGCAAAATGCAAGCCACTAGACCACCAGGGAGGATACCGACTGAGAAAATACGGATGCTGTTTATTAGTTTCTGAAGATTGAAAAGGGGACTTCCCTGACCGGGAATCGAACCCGGGCCGCGGCGGTGAGAGCGCCGAATCCTAGCCACTAGACCACCAGGGAAAAGTTGGGAGCTTTTTGCCCACCAGAGAGCAGATTTACTGAGAAAGCTCTGGAAAAATCAAAAAGCAAGCGCGCAAAATGCAAGCCACTAGACCACCAGGGAGGATACCGACTGAGAAAATACGGATGCTGTTTATTAGTTTCTGAAGAGTGAAAGGAGGACTTCCCTGACCGGGAATCGAACCCGGGCCGCGGCGGTGAGAACGCCGAATCCTAGCCACTAGACCACCAGGGAAGAGTTGGGAACTTTTTGCACACCAGAGAGCAGATTTACTGAGAAAGCTCTGGAAACGTCAAAAAGCAAGCGCGCAAAATGCTAGCCACTAGACCACCAGGGAGGATACCGACTGAGAAAATACGGATGCTGTTTATTAGTTTCTGAAGAGTGAAGAGAGGACTTCCCTGACCGGGAATCGAACCCGGGCCGCGGCAGTGAGAGCGCCGAATCCTAGCCACTAGACCACCAGGGAGGATACCGACTGAGAAAATACGAATGCAGTTTATTAGTATCTGAAGATTGAAAAGAGGACTTCCCTGACCGGGAATCGAACCCGGGCCGCGGCGGTGAGAGCGCCAAATCCTAGCCACTAGACAACCAGGGAAAAGTTGGGAGCTTTTTGCCCACCAGAGAGCACATTTACTGAGAAAGCTCTGGAAAAATCAAAAAGCAAGCGCGCAAAATGCAAGCCACTAGACCACCAGGGAGGATACCGACTGAGAAAATACGGATGCTGTTTATTAGTTTCTGAAGATTGAAAAGAGGACTTCCCTGACCGGGAATCGAACCCGGGCCGCGGCAGTGAGAGCGCCGAATCCTAGCCACTAGACCACCAGGGAGGATACCGACTGAGAAAATACGAATGCAGTTTATTAGTATCTGAAGATTGAAAAGAGGACTTCCCTGACCGGGAATCGAACCCGGGCCGCGGCGGTGAGAGCGCCAAATCCTAGCCACTAGACAACCAGGGAAAAGTTGGGAGCTTTTTGCCCACCAGAGAGCACATTTACTGAGAAAGCTCTGGAAAAATCAAAAAGCAAGCGCGCAAAATGCAAGCCACTAGACCACCAGGGAGGATACCGACTGAGAAAATACGGATGCTGTTTATTAGTTTCTGAAGATTGAAAAGAGGACTTCCCTGACCGGGAATCGAACCCGGGCCGCGGCGGTGAGAGCGCCGAATCCTAGCCACTAGACCACCAGGGAGGATATCAACCAAGAATATACGAATGCTGTTTATTAGTTTCTGAAGATTGAAAAGAGGACTTCTCTGACCGGGAATCGAACCCAGGCCGCGGCGGTGAGAGCACCGAATCCTAGCCAATAGACCACCAGGGAAAAGTTGGGAACTTTTTGCCCACCAGAAACCAGATTTACTGAGAAAGCTCTGGAAATGTCAAACAGTAAGCGCGCAAAATGCAAGCCACTAGACCACCAGGGAGGATACCGACTGAGAAAATACGAATGCAGTTTATTAGTATCTGAAGATTGAAAAGAGGACTTCCCTGACCGGGAATCGAACCCGGGCCGCGACGGTGAGAGCGCCGAATCCTAGCCACTAGACAACCAGGGAAAAGTTGGGAGCTTTTTGCCCACCAGAGAGCAGATTTACTGAGAAAGCTCTGGAAAAATCAAAAAGCAAGCGCGCAAAATGCAAGCCACTAGACCACCAGGGAGGATACCGACTGAGAAAATACGGATGCTGTTTATTAGTTTCTGAAGAGTGAAAGGAGGACTTCCCTGACCGGGAATCGAACCCGGGCCGCGGCGGTGAGAACGCCGAATCCTAGCCACTAGACCACCAGGGAAGAGTTGGGAACTTTTTGCCCACCAGAAACCAGATTTACTGAGAAAGCTCTGGAAATGTCAAACAGTAAGCGCGCAAAATGCAAGCCACTAGACCACCAGGGAGGATACCGACTGAGAAAATACGAATGCAGTTTATTAGTATCTGAAGATTGAAAAGAGGACTTCCCTGACCGGGAATCGAACCCGGGCCGTGGCAGTGAGAGCGCCGAATCCTAGCCACTAGACCACCAGGGAGGATACCGACTGAGAAAATACGAATGCAGTTTATTAGTATCTGAAGATTGAAAAGAGGACTTCCCTGACCGGGAATCGAACCCGGGCCGCGACGGTGAGAGCGCCGAATCCTAGCCACTAGACAACCAGGGAAAAGTTGGGAGCTTTTTGCCCACCAGAGAGCAGATTTACTGAGAAAGCTCTGGAAAAATCAAAAAGCAAGCGCGCAAAATGCAAGCCACTAGACCACCAGGGAGGATACCGACTGAGAAAATACGGATGCTGTTTATTAGTTTCTGAAGATTGAAAAGAGGACTTCCCTGACCGGAAATCGAACCCGGGCCGCGGCGGTGAGAGCGCCGAATCCTAGCCACTAGACCACCAGGGAAAAGTTGGGAGCTTTTTGCCCCCCAGAGAGCAGATTTACTGAGAAAGCTCTGGAAAAGTCAACAAGTAGGCGCGCAAAATGCAAGCCACTAGACCACCAGGGAGGATACCGACTGAGAAAATACGGATGCTGTTTATTAGTATCTGAAGATTGAAAAGAGGACTTCCCTGACCGGGAATCAAACCCGGGCCGCGGCGGTGAGAACGCCGAATCTTAGTCCTAGCCACTAGACCACCAGGGAGGATATCGACCAAGAAAATACGAATGCTGTTTATTAGTTTCTGAAGATTGAAAAGAGGACTTCCCTGACCGGGAATCGAACCCGGGCCGCGGCGGTGAGAGCGCCGAATCCTAGCCACTAGACCACCAGGGAAAAGTTGGGAGCTTTTTGCCCACCAGAAACCAGATTTACTGAGAAAGCTCTGGAAATGTCAAACAGTAAGCGCGCAAAATGCAAGCCACTAGACCACCAGGGAGGATACCGACTGCGAAAATACGGATGCTGTTTATTAGTTTCTGAAGAGTGAAAAGAGGACTTCTCTGACCGGGAATCGAACCCGGGCCGCGGCGGTGAGAACGCCGAATCCTAGCCACTAGACCACCAGGGAAGAGTTGGGAACTTTTTGCACACCAGAGAGCAGATTTACTGAGAAAGCTCTGGAAACGTCAAAAAGCAAGCGCGCAAAATGCTAGCCACTAGACCACCAGGGAGGATACCGACTGAGAAAATACGGATGCTGTTTATTAGTTTCTGAAGAGTGAAAAGAGGACTTCCCTGACCGGGAATTGAACCCGGGCCGCGGCGGTGAGAGCGCCGAATCCTAGCCACTAGACCACCAGGGAAAAGTTGGGAGCTTTTTGCCCACCAGAGAGCAGATTTACTGAGAAAGCTCTGGAAAAGTCAACAAGTAGGCGCGCAAAATGCTAGCCACTAGACCACCAGGGAGGATACCGACTGAGAAAATACGGATGCTGTTTATTAGTATCTGAAGATTGAAAAGAGGACTTCCCTGACCGGGAATCGAACCCGGGCCGCGGCGGTGAGAGCGCCGAATCCTAGCCACTAGACCACCAGGGAAAAGTTGGGAGCTTTTTGCCCACCAGAAACCAGATTTACTGAGAAAGCTCTGGAAATGTCAAACAGTAAGCGCGCAAAATGCAAGCCACTAGACCACCAGGGAGGATACCGACTGAGAAAATACGAATGCAGTTTATTAGTATCTGAAGATTGAAAAGAGGACTTCCCTGACCGGGAATCGAACCCGGGCCGCGGCAGTGAGAGCGCCGAATCCTAGCCACTAGACCACCAGGGAGGATACCGACTGAGAAAATACGAATGCAGTTTATTAGTATCTGAAGATTGAAAAGAGGACTTCCCTGACCGGGAATCGAACCCGGGCCGCGGCGGTGAGAGCGCCGAATCCTAGCCACTAGACAACCAGGGAAAAGTTGGGAGCTTTTTGCCCACCAGAGAGCAGATTTACTGAGAAAGCTCTGGAAAAATCAAAAAGCAAGCGCGCAAAATGCAAGCCACTAGACCACCAGGGAGGATACCGACTGAGAAAATACGAATGCAGTTTATTAGTATCTGAAGATTGAAAAGAGGACTTCCCTGACCGGGAATCGAACCCAGGCCGCGGCAGTGAGAGCGCCGAATCCTAGCCACTAGACCACCAGGAAGGATACCGACTGAGAAAATACGGATGCTGTTTATTAGTTTCTGAAGATTGAAAAGAGGACTTCCCTGACCGGGAATCGAACCCGGGCCGCGGCGGTGAGAGCGCCGAATCCTAGCCACTAGACCACCAGGGAAAAGTTGGGAGCTTTTTGCCCACCAGAGAGCAGATTTACTGAGAAAGCTCTGGAAAAGTCAACAAGTAGGCGCGCAAAATGCAAGCCACTAGACCACCAGGGAGGATATCGACCAAGAAAATACGAATGCTGTTTATTAGTTTCTGAAGATTGAAAAGAGGACTTCCCTGACCGGGAATCGAACCCGGGCCGCGGCGGTGAGAGCGCCGAATCCTAGCCACTAGACCACCAGGGAAAAGTTGGGAGCTTTTTGCCCACCAGAAACCAGATTTACTGAGAAAGCTCTGGAAATGTCAAACAGTAAGCGCGCAAAATGCAAGCCACTAGACCACCAGGGAGGATACCGACTGAGAAAATACGGATGCTGTTTATTAGTATCTGAAGATTGAAAAGAGGACTTCCCTGACCGGGAATCGAACCCGGGCCGTGGCGGTGAGAGCGCCGAATCCTAGCCACTAGACCACCAGGGAAAAGTTGGGAGCTTTTTGCCCACCAGAGAGCAGATTTACTGAGAAAGCTCTGGAAAAATCAAAAAGCAAGCGCGCAAAATGCAAGCCACTAGACCACCAGGGAGGATACCGACTGCGAAAATACGGATGCTGTTTATTAGTTTCTGAAGAGTGAAAAGAGGACTTCTCTGACAGGGAATCGAACCCGGGCCGCGGCGGTGAGAACGCCGAATCCTAGCCACTAGACCACCAGGGAAGAGTTGGGAACTTTTTGCACACCAGAGAGCAGATTTACTGAGAAAGCTCTGGAAACGTCAAAAAGCAAGCGCGCAAAATGCTAGCCACTAGACCACCAGGGAGGATACCGACTGAGAAAATACGGATGCTGTTTATTAGTTTCTGAAGAGTGAAAAGAGGACTTCCCTGACCGGGAATTGAACCCGGGCCGCGGCGGTGAGAGCGCCGAATCCTAGCCACTAGACCACCAGGGAAAAGTTGGGAGCTTTTTGCCCACCAGAGAGCAGATTTACTGAGAAAGCTCTGGAAAAGTCAACAAGTAGGCGCGCAAAATGCAAGCCACTAGACAACCAGGGAGGATACCGACTGAGAAAATACGGATGCTGTTTATTAGTATCTGAAGATTGAAAAGAGGACTTCCCTGACCGGGAATCGAACCCGGGCCGCGGCGGTGAGAGCGCCGAATCCTAGCCACTAGACCACCAGGGAAAAGTTGGGAGCTTTTTGCCCACCAGAAACCAGATTTACTGAGAAAGCTCTGGAAATGTCAAACAGTAAGCGCGCAAAATGCAAGCCACTAGACCACCAGGGAGGATACCGACTGAGAAAATACGAATCTAGTTTATTAGTATCTGAAGATTGAAAAGAGGACTTCCCTGACCGGGAATCGAACCCGGGCCGCGGCGGTGAGAGCGCCGAATCCTAGCCACTAGACAACCAGGGAAAAGTTGGGAGCTTTTTGCCCACCAGAGAGCAGATTTACTGAGAAAGCTCTGGAAAAATCAAAAAGCAAGCGCGCAAAATGCAAGCCACTAGACCACCAGGGAGGATACCGACTGAGAAAATACGGATGCTGTTTATTAGTTTCTGAAGATTGAAAAGAGGACTTCCCTGACCGGGAATCGAACCCGGGCCGCGGCGGTGAGAGCGCCGAATCCTAGCCACTAGACCACCAGGGAAGAGTTGGGAACTTTTTGCACACCAGAGAGCAGATTTACTGAGAAAGCTCTGGAAACGTCAAAAAGCAAGCGCGCAAAATCCTAGCCACTAGACCACCAGGGAAAAGTTGGGAGCTTTTTGCCCACCAGAGAGCAGATTTACTGAGAAAGCTCTGGAAAAGTCAACAAGTAGGCGCGCAAAATGCAAGCCACTAGACAATCAGGGAGGATACCGACTGAGAAAATACGGATGCTGTTTATTAGTATCTGAAGATTGAAAAGAGGACTTCCCTGACCGGGAATCAAACCCGGGCCGCGGCGGTGAGAACGCCGAATCTTAGTCCTAGCCACTAGACCACCAGGGAGGATATCGACCAAGAAAATACGAATGCTGTTTATTAGTTTCTGAAGATTGAAAAGAGGACTTCCCTGACCGGGAATCGAACCCGGGCCGCGGCGGTGAGAGCGCCGAATCCTAGCCACTAGACCACCAGGGAAAAGTTGGGAGCTTTTTGCCCACCAGAAACCAGATTTACTGAGAAAGCTCTGGAAATGTCAAACAGTAAGCGCGCAAAATGCAAGCCACTAGACCACCAGGGAGGATACCGACTGAGAAAATACGGATGCTGTTTATTAGTATCTGAAGATTGAAAAGAGGACTTCCCTGACCGGGAATCGAACCCGGGCCGCGGCGGTGAGAGCGCCGAATCCTAGCCACTAGACCACCAGGAAAAAGTTGGGAGCTTTTTGCCCACCAGAGAGCAGATTTACTGAGAAAGCTCTGGAAAAATCAAAAAGCAAGCGCGCAAAATGCAAGCCACTAGACCACCAGGGAGGATACCGACTGAGAAAATACGGATGCTGTTTATTAGTTTCTGAAGAGTGAAAAGAGGACTTCCCTGACCGGGAATCGAACCCGGGCCGCGGCGGTGAGAGCGCCGAATCCTAGCCACTAGACCACCAGGGAAGAGTTGGGAACTTTTTGCACACCAGAGAGCAGATTTACTGAGAAAGCTCTGGAAACGTCAAAAAGCAAGCGCGCAAAATGCTAGCCACTAGACCACCAGGGAGGATACCGACTGAGAAAATACGGATGCTGTTTATTAGTTTCTGAAGAGTGAAAAGAGGACTTCCCTGACCGGGAATTGAACCCGGGCCGCGGCGGTGAGAGCGCCGAATCCTAGCCACTAGACCACCAGGGAAAAGTTGGGAGCTTTTTGCCCACCAGAGAGCAGATTTACTGAGAAAGCTCTGGAAAAGTCAACAAGTAGGCGCGCAAAATGCAAGCCACTAGACCACCAGGGAGGATACCGACTGAGAAAATACGGATGCTGTTTATTAGTATCTGAAGATTGAAAAGAGGACTTCCCTGACCGGGAATCGAACCCGGGCCGCGGCGGTGAGAGCGCCGAATCCTAGCCACTAGACCACCAGGGAGGATATCGCCCAAGAAAATACGAATGCTGTTTATTAGTTTCTGAAGATTGAAAAGAGGACTTCCCTGACCGGGAATCGAACCCGGGCCGCGGCGGTGAGAGCGCCGAATCCTAGCCACTAGCCCACCAGGGAAAAGATGGGAGCTTTTTGCCCACCAGAAACCAGATTTACTGAGAAAGCTCTGGAAATGTCAAACAGTAAGCGCGCAAAATGCAAGCCACTAGACCACCAGGGAGGATACCGACTGAGAAAATACGAATGCAGTCTATTAGTATCTGAAGATTGAAAAGAGGACTTCCCTGACCGGGAATCGAACCCGGGCCGCGGCAGTGAGAGCGCCGAATCCTAGCCACTAGACCACCAGGGAGGATACTGACTGAGAAAATACGAATGCAGTTTATTAGTATCTGAAGATTGAAAAGAGGACTTCCCTGACCGGGAATCGAACCCGGGCCGCGGCGGTGAGAGCGCCGAATCCTAGCCACTAGACAACCAGGGAAAGTTGGGAGCTTTTTGCCCACCAGAGAGCAGATTTACTGAGAAAGCTCTGGAAAAATCAAAAAGCAAGCGCGCAAAATGCAAGCCACTAGACCACCAGGGAGGATACCGACTGAGAAAATACGGATGCTGTTTATTAGTTTCTGAAGATTGAAAAGAGGACTTCCCTGACCGGGAATCGAACCCGGGCCGCGGCGGTGAGAGCCGAATCCTAGCCACTAGACCACCAGGGAGGATATCAACCAAGAATATACGAATGCTGTTTATTAGTTTCTGAAGATTGAAAAGAGGACTTCCCTGACCGGGAATCGAACCCGGGCCGCGGCGGTGAAAGCGCCGAATCCTAGCCACTAGACAACCAGGGAAAGTTGGGAGCTTTTTGCCCACCAGAGAGCAGATTTACTGAGAAAGCTCTGGAAAAATCAAAAAGCAAGCGCGCAAAATGCAAGCCACTAGACCACCAGGGAGGATACCGACTGAGAAAATACGGATGCTGTTTATTAGTTTCTGAAGATTGAAAAGAGGACTTCCCTGACCGGGAATCGAACCCAGGCCGCGGCGGTGAGAGCACCGAATCCTAGCCACTAGACCACCAGGGAAAAGTTTGGAACTTTTTGCCCACCAGAAACCAGATTTACTGAGAAAGCTCTGGAAATGTCAAACAGTAAGCGCGCAAAATGCAAGCCACTAGACCACCAGGGAGGATACCGACTGAGAAAATACGAATGCAGTTTATTAGTATCTGAAGATTGAAAAGAGGACTTCCCTGACCGGGAATCGAACCCGGGCCGCGGCGGTGAGAGCGCCGAATCCTAGCCACTAGACAACCAGGGAAAAGTTGGGAGCTTTTTGCCCACCAGAGAGCAGATTTACTGAGAAAGCTCTGGAAAAATCAAAAAGCAAGCGCGCAAAATGCAAGCCACTAGACCACCAGGGAGGATACCGACTGAGAAAATACGGATGCTGTTTATTAGTTTCTGAAGATTGAAAAGAGGACTTCCCTGACCGGGAATCGAACCCGGGCCGCGGCAGTGAGAGCGCCGAATCCTAGCCACTAGACCACCAGGGAGGATACCGACTGAGAAAATACGGATGCTGTTTATTAGTTTCTGAAGATTGAAAAGAGGACTTCCCTGACCGGGAATCGAACCCGGGCCGCGGCAGTGAGAGCGCCGAATCCTAGCCACTAGACCACCAGGGAAAAGTTGGGAGCTTTTTGCCCACCAGAGAGCAGATTTACTGAGAAAGCTCTGGAAAAGTCAACAAGTAGGCGCGCAAAATGCAAGCCACTAGACCACCAGGGAGGATACCGACTGAGAAAATACGGATGCTGTTTATTAGTATCTGAAGATTGAAAAGAGGACTTCCCTGACCGGGAATCAAACCCGGGCCGCGGCGGTGAGAACGCCGAATCTTAGTCCTAGCCACTAGACCACCAGGGAGGATATCGACCAAGAAAATACGAATGCTGTTTATTAGTTTCTGAAGATTGAAAAGAGGACTTCCCTGACCGGGAATCGAACCCGGGCCGCGGCGGTGAGAGCGCCGAATCCTAGCCACTAGACCACCAGGGAAAAGTTGGGAGCTTTTTGCCCACCAGAGAGCAGATTTACTGAGAAAGCTCTGGAAAAATCAAAAAGCAAGCGCGCAAAATGCAAGCCACTAGACCACCAGGGAGTATACCGACTGAGAAAATACGGATGCTGTTTATTAGTTTCTGAAGAGTGAAAAGAGGACTTCCCTGACCGGGAATCGAACCCGGGCCACGGCGGTGAGAACGCCGAATCCTAGCCACTAGACCACCAGGGAAGAGTTGGGAACTTTTTGCACACCAGAGAGCAGATTTACTGAGAAAGCTCTGGAAACGTCAAAAAGCAAGCGCGCAAAATGCAAGCCACTAGACCACCAGGGAGGATACCGACTGAGAAAATACGAATGCAGTTTATTAGTATCTGAAGATTGAAAAGAGGACTTCCCTGACCGGGAATCGAACCCGGGCCGCGGCGGTGAGAGCGCCGAATCCTAGCCACTAGACCACCAGGGAAAGGTTGGGAGCTTTTTGCCCACCAGAGAGCAGATTTACTGAGAAAGCTCTGGAAAAGTCAACAAGTAGGCGCGCAAAATGCAAGCCACTAGACCACCAGGGAGGATACCGACTGAGAAAATACGGATGCTGTTTATTAGTTTCTGAAGATTGAAAAGAGGACTTCCCTGACCGGGAATCGAACCCGGGCCGCGGAGGTGAGAGCGCCGAATCCTAGCCACTAGACCACCAGGGAAAAGTTGGGAACTTTTTGCCCACCAGGAACCAGATTTACTGAGAAAGCTCTGGAAAAATCAAAAAGCAAGTGCGCAAAATGCAAGCCACTAGACCACCAGGGAGGATATCGACCGAGAAAATACGAATGCTGTTTATTAGTTTCTGAAGATTGAAAAGAGGACTTCCCTGACCGGGAATCAAACCCGGGCCGCGGCGGTGAGAGCGCCGAATCCTAGCCACTAGACCACCAGGGAAGAGTTGGGAACTTGTTGCCCACCAGAGAGCAGATTTACTGAGAAAGCTCTGGAAACGTCAAAAAGCAAGCGCGCAAAATGCTAGCCACTAGACCACCAGGGAGGATATCGACTGAGAAAATACGGATGCTGTTTATTAGTTTCTGAAGATTGAAAAGAGGACTTCCCTGACCGGGAATCGAACCCGGGCCGCGGCGGTGAGAGCGCCGAATCCTAGCCACTAGACCACCAGGGAAAAGTTGGGAGCTTTTTGCCCACCAGAGAGCAGATTTACTGAGAAAGCTCTGGAAAAGTCAACAAGTAGGCGCGCAAAATGCAAGCCACTAGACCACCAGGGAGGATACCGACTGAGAAAATACGGATGCTGTTTATTAGTATCTGAAGATTGAAAAGAGGACTTCCCTGACCGGGAATCAAACCCGGGCCGCGGCGGTGAGAACGCCGAATCTTAGTCCTAGCCACTAGACCACCAGGGAGGATATCGACCAAGAAAATACGAATGCTGTTTATTAGTTTCTGAAGATTGAAAAGAGGACTTCCCTGACCGGGAATCGAACCCGGGCCGCGGCGGTGAGAGCGCCAAATCCTAGCCACTAGACCACCAGGGAAAAGTTGGGAGCTTTTTGCCCACCAGAAACCAGATTTACTGAGAAAGCTCTGGAAATGTCAAACAGTAAGCGCGCAAAATGCAAGCCACTAGACCACCAGGGAGGATACCGACTGAGAAAATACGGATGCTGTTTATTAGTATCTGAAGATTGAAAAGAGGACTTCCCTGACCGGGAATCGAACCCGGGCCGCGGCAGTGAGAGCGCCGAATCCTAGCCACTAGACCACCAGGGAGGATACCGACTGAGAAAATACGAATGCAGTTTATTAGTATCTGAAGATTGAAAAGAGGACTTCCCTGACCGGGAATCGAACCCGGGCCGCGGCGGTGAGAGCGCCGAATCCTAGCCACTAGACAACCAGGGAAAAGTTGGGAGCTTTTTGCCCACCAGAGAGCAGATTTACTGAGAAAGCTCTGGAAAAATCAAAAAGCAAGCGCGCAAAATGCAAGCCACTAGACCACCAGGGAGGATACCGACTGAGAAAATACGGATGCTGTTTATTAGTTTCTGAAGATTGAAAAGAGGACTTCCCTGACCGGGAATCGAACCCGGGCCGCGGCGGTGAGAGCGCCGAATCCTAGCCACTAGACAACCAGGGAAAAGTTGGGAGCTTTTTGCCCACCAGAGAGCAGATTTACTGAGAAAGCTCTGGAAAAATCAAAAAGCAAGCGCGCAAAATGCAAGCCACTAGACCACCAGGGAGGATACCGACTGAGAAAATACAGATGCTGTTTATTAGTTTCTGAAGATTGAAAAGAGGACTTCCCTGACCGGGAATCGAACCCGGGCCGCGGCGGTGAGAGCGCCGAATCCTAGCCACTAGACCACCAGGGAAAAGTTGGGAACTTTTTGCCCACCAGAAACCAGATTTACTGAGAAAGCTCTGGAAATGTCAAACAGTAAGTGCGCAAAATGCAAGCCACTAGACCACCAGGGAGGATACCGACTGAGAAAATACGAATGCAGTTTATTAGTATCTGAAGATTGAAAAGAGGACTTCCCTGACCGGGAATCGAACCCGGGCCGCAGCAGTGAGAGCGCCGAATCCTAGCCACTAGACCACCAGGAAGGATACCGACTGAGAAAATACGAATGCAGTTTATTAGTATCTGAAGATTGAAAAGAGGACTTCCCTGACCGGGAATCGAACCCGGGCCGCGGCGGTGAGAGCGCCGAATCCTAGCCACTAGACAACCAGGGAAAAGTTGGGAGCTTTTTGCCCACCAGAGAGCAGATTTACTGAGAAAGCTCTGGAAAAATCAAAAAGCAAGCGCGCAAAATGCAAGCCACTAGACCACCAGGGAGGATACCGACTGAGAAAATACGGATGCTGTTTATTAGTTTCTGAAGATTGAAAAGAGGACTTCCCTGACCGGGAATCGAACCCGGGCCGCGGCGGTGAGAGCGCCGAATCCTAGCCACTAGACCACCAGGGAAAAGTTGGGAGCTTTTTGCCCACCAGAGAGCAGATTTACTGAGAAAGCTCTGGAAAAGTCAACAAGTAGGCGCGCAAAATGCAAGCCACTAGACCACCAGGGAGGATATCGACCAAGAAAATACGAATGCTGTTTATTAGTTTCTGAAGATTGAAAAGAGGACTTCCCTGACCGGGAATCGAACCCGGGCCGCGGCGGTGAGAGCGCCGAATCCTAGCCACTAGACCACCAGGGAAAAGTTGGGAGCTTTTTGCCCACCAGAAACCAGATTTACTGAGAAAGCTCTGGAAATGTCAAACAGTAAGCGCGCAAAATGCAAGCCACTAGACCACCAGGGAGGATACCGACTGAGAAAATACGGATGCTGTTTATTAGTATCTGAAGATTGAAAAGAGGACTTCCCTGACCGGGAATCGAACCCGGGCCGTGGCGGTGAGAGCGCCGAATCCTAGCCACTAGACCACCAGGGAAAAGTTGGGAGCTTTTTGCCCACCAGAGAGCAGATTTACTGAGAAAGCTCTGGAAAAATCAAAAAGCAAGCGCGCAAAATGCTAGCCACTAGACCACCAGGGAGGATACCGACTGAGAAAATACGGATGCTGTTTATTAGTTTCTGAAGAGTGAAAAGAGGACTTCCCTGACCGGGAATTGAACCCGGGCCGCGGCGGTGAGAGCGCCGAATCCTAGCCACTAGACCACCAGGGAAAAGTTGGGAGCTTTTTGCCCACCAGAGAGCAGATTTACTGAGAAAGCTCTGGAAAAGTCAACAAGTAGGCGCGCAAAATGCAAGCCACTAGACAACCAGGGAGGATACCGACTGAGAAAATACGGATGCTGTTTATTAGTATCTGAAGATTGAAAAGAGGACTTCCCTGACCGGGAATCGAACCCGGGCCGCGGCGGTGAGAGCGCCGAATCCTAGCCACTAGACCACCAGGGAAAAGTTGGGAGCTTTTTGCCCACCAGAAACCAGATTTACTGAGAAAGCTCTGGAAATGTCAAACAGTAAGCGCGCAAAATGCAAGCCACTAGACCACCAGGGAGGATACCGACTGAGAAAATACGAATCTAGTTTATTAGTATCTGAAGATTGAAAAGAGGACTTCCCTGACCGGGAATCGAACCCGGGCCGCGGCGGTGAGAGCGCCGAATCCTAGCCACTAGACAACCAGGGAAAAGTTGGGAGCTTTTTGCCCACCAGAGAGCAGATTTACTGAGAAAGCTCTGGAAAAATCAAAAAGCAAGCGCGCAAAATGCAAGCCACTAGACCACCAGGGAGGATACCGACTGAGAAAATACGGATGCTGTTTATTAGTTTCTGAAGATTGAAAAGAGGACTTCCCTGACCGGGAATCGAACCCGGGCCGCGGCAGTGAGAGCGCCGAATCCTAGCCACTAGACCACCAGGGAAAAGTTGGGAGCTTTTTGCCCACCAGAGAGCAGATTTACTGAGAAAGCTCTGGAAAAGTCAACAAGTAGGCGCGCAAAATGCAAGCCACTAGACCACCAGGGAGGATACCGACTGAGAAAATACGGATGCTGTTTATTAGTATCTGAAGATTGAAAAGAGGACTTCCCTGACCGGGAATCAAACCCGGGCCGCGGCGGTGAGAACGCCGAATCTTAGTCCTAGCCACTAGACCACCAGGGAGGATATCGACCAAGAAAATACGAATGCTGTTTATTAGTTTCTGAAGATTGAAAAGAGGACTTCCCTGACCGGGAATCGAACCCGGGCCGCGGCGGTGAGAGCGCCGAATCCTAGCCACTAGACCACCAGGGAAAAGTTGGGAGCTTTTTGCCCACCAGAAACCAGATTTACTGAGAAAGCTCTGGAAATGTCAAACAGTAAGCGCGCAAAATGCAAGCCACTAGACCACCAGGGAGGATACCGACTGAGAAAATACGGATGCTGTTTATTAGTATCTGAAGATTGAAAAGAGGACTTCCCTGACCGGGAATCGAACCCGGGCCGTGGCGGTGAGAGCGCCGAATCCTAGCCGCTAGACCACCAGGGAAAAGTTGGGAGCTTTTTGCCCACCAGAGAGCAGATTTACTGAGAAAGCTCTGGAAAAATCAAAAAGCAAGCGCGCAAAATGCAAGCCACTAGACCACCAGGGAGGATACCGACTGCGAAAATACGGATGCTGTTTATTAGTTTCTGAAGAGTGAAAAGAGGACTTCCCTGACCAGGAATCGAACCCGGGCCGCGGCGGTGAGAACACCGAATCCTAGCCACTAGACCACCAGGGAAGAGTTGGGAACTTTTTGCACACCAGAGAGCAGATTTACTGAGAAAGCTCTGGAAACGTCAAAAAGCAAGCGCGCAAAATGCTAGCCACTAGACCACCAGGGAGGATACCGACTGAGAAAATACGGATGCTGTTTATTAGTTTCTGAAGAGTGAAAAGAGGACTTCCCTGACCGGGAATTGAACCCGGGCCGCGGCGGTGAGAGCGCCGAATCCTAGCCACTAGACCACCAGGGAAAAGTTGGGAGCTTTTTGCCCACCAGAGAGCAGATTTACTGAGAAAGCTCTGGAAAAGTCAACAAGTAGGCGCGCAAAATGCAAGCCACTAGACAACCAGGGAGGATACCGACTGAGAAAATACGGATGCTGTTTATTAGTATCTGAAGATTGAAAAGAGGACTTCCCTGACCGGGAATCGAACCCGGGCCGCGGCGGTGAGAGCGCCGAATCCTAGCAACTAGACCACCAGGGAAAAGTTGGGAGCTTTTTGCCCACCAGAAACCAGATTTACTGAGAAAGCTCTGGAAATGTCAAACAGTAAGCGCGCAAAATGCAAGCCACTAGACCACCAGGGAGGATACCGACTGAGAAAATACGAATGCAGTTTATTAGTATCTGAAGATTGAAAAGAGGACTTCCCTGACCGGGAATCGAACCCGGGCCGCGGCAGTGAGAGCGCCGAATCCTAGCCACTAGACCACCAGGGAGGATACCGACTGAGAAAATACGAATGCAGTTTATTAGTATCTGAAGATTGAAAAGAGGACTTCCCTGACCGGGAATCGAACCCGGGCCGCGGCGGTGAGAGCGCCGAATCCTAGCCACTAGACAACCAGGGAAAAGTTGGGAGCTTTTTGCCCACCAGAGAGCATATTTACTGAGAAAGCTCTGGAAAAATCAAAAAGCAAGCGCGCAAAATGCAAGCCACTAGACCACCAGGGAGGATACCGACTGAGAAAATACGGATGCTGTTTATTAGTTTCTGAAGATTGAAAAGAGGACTTCCCTGACCGGGAATCGAACCCGGGCCGCGGCGGTGAGAGCGCCGAATCCTAGCCACTAGACAACCAGGGAAAAGTTGGGAGCTTTTTGCCCACCAGAGAGCAGATTTACTGAGAAAGCTCTGGAAAAATCAAAAAGCAAGCGCGCAAAATGCAAGCCACTAGACCACCAGGGAGGATACCGACTGAGAAAATACGGATGCTGTTTATTAGTTTCTGAAGATTGAAAAGAGGACTTCCCTGACCGGGAATCGAACCCGGGCCGCGGCGGTGAGAGCGCCGAATCCTAGCCACTAGACCACCAGGGAGGATATCAACCAAGAATATACGAATGCTGTTTATTAGTTTCTGAAGATTGAAAAGAGGACTTCTCTGACCGGGAATCGAACCCGGGCCGCGGCGGTGAGAGCACCGAATCCTAGCCACTAGACCACCAGGGAAAAGTTGGGAACTTTTTGCCCACCAGAAACCAGATTTACTGAGAAAGCTCTGGAAATGTCAAACAGTAAGCGCGCAAAATGCAAGCCACTAGACCACCAGGGAGGATACCGACTGAGAAAATACGAATGCAGTTTATTAGTATCTGAAGATTGAAAAGAGGACTTCCCTGACCGGGAATCGAACCCGGGCCGCGGCGGTGAGAGCGCCGAATCCTAGCCACTAGACAACCAGGGAAAAGTTGGGAGCTTTTTGCCCACCAGAGAGCAGATTTACTGAGAAAGCTCTGGAAAAATCAAAAAGCAAGCGCGCAAAATGCAAGCCACTAGACCACCAGGGAGGATACCGACTGAGAAAATACGGATGCTGTTTATTAGTTTCTGAAGATTGAAAAGAGGACTTCCCTGACCGGGAATCGAACCCGGGCCGCGGCGGTGAGAGCGCCGAATCCTAGCCACTAGACCACCAGGGAAAAGTTGGGAGCTTTTTGCCCACCAGAGAGCAGATTTACTGAGAAAGCTCTGGAAAAGTCAACAAGTAGGCGCGCAAAATGCAAGCCACTAGACCACCAGGGAGGATACCGACTGAGAAAATACGGATGCTGTTTATTAGTATCTGAAGATTGAAAAGAGGACTTCCCTGACCGGGAATCAAACCCGGGCCGCGGCGGTGAGAACGCCGAATCTTAGTCCTAGCCACTAGACCACCAGGGAGGATATCGACCAAGAAAATACGAATGCTGTTTATTAGTTTCTGAAGATTGAAAAGAGGACTTCCCTGACCGGGAATCGAACCCGGGCCGCGGCGGTGAGAGCGCCGAATCCTAGCCACTAGACCACCAGGGAAAAGTTGGGAGCTTTTTGCCCACCAGAAACCAGATTTACTGAGAAAGCTCTGGAAATGTCAAACAGTAAGCGCGCAAAATGCAAGCCACTAGACCACCAGGGAGGATACCGACTGAGAAAATACGGATGCTGTTTATTAGTATCTGAAGATTGAAAAGAGGACTTCCCTGACCGGGAATCGAACCCGGGCCGTGGCGGTGAGAGCGCCGAATCCTAGCCGCTAGACCACCAGGGAAAAGTTGGGAGCTTTTTGCCCACCAGAGAGCAGATTTACTGAGAAAGCTCTGGAAAAATCAAAAAGCAAGCGCGCAAAATGCAAGCCACTAGACCACCAGGGAGGATACCGACTGCGAAAATACGGATGCTGTTTATTAGTTTCTGAAGAGTGAAAAGAGGACTTCTCTGACTGGGAATCGAACCCGGGCCGCGGCGGTGAGAACGCCGAATCCTAGCCACTAGACCACCAGGGAAGAGTTGGGAACTTTTTGCACACCAGAGAGCAGATTTACTGAGAAAGCTCTGGAAACGTCAAAAAGCAAGCGCGCAAAATCCTAGCCACTAGACCACCAGGGAAAAGTTGGGAGCTTTTTGCCCACCAGAGAGCAGATTTACTGAGAAAGCTCTGGAAAAGTCAACAAGTAGGCGCGCAAAATGCAAGCCACTAGACAATCAGGGAGGATACCGACTGAGAAAATACGGATGCTGTTTATTAGTATCTGAAGATTGAAAAGAGGACTTCCCTGACCGGGAATCAAACCCGGGCCGCGGCGGTGAGAACGCCGAATCTTAGTCCTAGCCACTAGACCACCAGGGAGGATATCGACCAAGAAAATACGAATGCTGTTTATTAGTTTCTGAAGATTGAAAAGAGGACTTCCCTGACCGGGAATCGAACCCGGGCCGCGGCGGTGAGAGCGCCGAATCCTAGCCACTAGACCACCAGGAAAAAGTTGGGAGCTTTTTGCCCACCAGAGAGCAGATTTACTGAGAAAGCTCTGGAAAAATCAAAAAGCAAGCGCGCAAAATGCAAGCCACTAGACCACCAGGGAGGATACCGACTGAGAAAATACGGATGCTGTTTATTAGTTTCTGAAGAGTGAAAAGAGGACTTCCCTGACCGGGAATCGAACCCGGGCCGCGGCGGTGAGAGCGCCGAATCCTAGCCACTAGACCACCAGGGAAGAGTTGGGAACTTTTTGCACACCAGAGAGCAGATTTACTGAGAAAGCTCTGGAAACGTCAAAAAGCAAGCGCGCAAAATGCTAGCCACTAGACCACCAGGGAGGATACCGACTGAGAAAATACGGATGCTGTTTATTAGTTTCTGAAGAGTGAAAAGAGGACTTCCCTGACCGGGAATTGAACCCGGGCCGCGGCGGTGAGAGCGCCGAATCCTAGCCACTAGACCACCAGGGAAAAGTTGGGAGCTTTTTGCCCACCAGAGAGCAGATTTACTGAGAAAGCTCTGGAAAAGTCAACAAGTAGGCGCGCAAAATGCAAGCCACTAGACAACCAGGGAGGATACCGACTGAGAAAATACGGATGCTGTTTATTAGTATCTGAAGATTGAAAAGAGGACTTCCCTGACCGGGAATCGAACCCGGGCCGCGGCGGTGAGAGCGCCGAATCCTAGCCACTAGACCACCAGGGAAAAGATGGGAGCTTTTTGCCCACCAGAAACCAGATTTACTGAGAAAGCTCTGGAAATGTCAAACAGTAAGCGCGCAAAATGCAAGCCACTAGACCACCAGGGAGGATACCGACTGAGAAAATACGAATGCAGTCTATTAGTATCTGAAGATTGAAAAGAGGACTTCCCTGACCGGGAATCGAACCCGGGCCGCGGCAGTGAGAGCGCCGAATCCTAGCCACTAGACCACCAGGGAGGATACTGACTGAGAAAATACGAATGCAGTTTATTAGTATCTGAAGATTGAAAAGAGGACTTCCCTGACCGGGAATCGAACCCGGGCCGCGGCGGTGAGAGCGCCGAATCCTAGCCACTAGACAACCAGGGAAAGTTGGGAGCTTTTTGCCCACCAGAGAGCAGATTTACTGAGAAAGCTCTGGAAAAATCAAAAAGCAAGCGCGCAAAATGCAAGCCACTAGACCACCAGGGAGGATACCGACTGAGAAAATACGGATGCTGTTTATTAGTTTCTGAAGATTGAAAAGAGGACTTCCCTGACCGGGAATCGAACCCGGGCCGCGGCGGTGAGAGCCGAATCCTAGCCACTAGACCACCAGGGAGGATATCAACCAAGAATATACGAATGCTGTTTATTAGTTTCTGAAGATTGAAAAGAGGACTTCCCTGACCGGGAATCGAACCCGGGCCGCGGCGGTGAGAACGCCGAATCCTAGCCACTAGACCACCAGGGAAGAGTTGGGAACTTTTTGCACACCAGAGAGCAGATTTACTGAGAAAGCTCTGGAAAAGTCAACAAGTAGGCGCGCAAAATGCAAGCCACTAGACCACCAGGGAGGATACCGACTGAGAAAATACGGATGCTGTTTATTAGTATCTGAAGATTGAAAAGAGGACTTCCCTGACCGGGAATCGAACCCGGGCCGCGGCGGTGAGAGCGCCGAATCCTAGCCACTAGACCACCAGGGAAAAGTTGGGAGCTTTTTGCCCACCAGAAACCAGATTTACTGAGAAAGCTCTGGAAATGTCAAACAGTAAGCGCGCAAAATGCAAGCCACTAGACCACCAGGGAGGATACCGACTGAGAAAATACGGATGCTGTTTATTAGTTTCTGAAGATTGAAAAGAGGACTTCCCTGACCGGGAATCGAACCCGGGCCGCGGCGGTGAGAGCGCCGAATCCTAGCCACTAGACCACCAGGGAAAAGTTGGGAGCTTTTTGCCCACCAGAGAGCAGATTTACTGAGAAAGCTCTGGAAAAATCAAAAAGCAAGCGCGCAAAATGCAAGCCACTAGACCACCAGGGAGGATACCGACTGAGAAAATACGGATGCTGTTTATTAGTTTCTGAAGAGTGAAAAGAGGACTTCCCTGACCGGGAATCGAACCCGGGCCGCGGCGGTGAGAACGCCGAATCCTAGCCACTAGACCACCAGGGAAGAGTTGGGAACTTTTTGCACACCAGAGAGCAGATTTACTGAGAAAGCTCTGGAAACGTCAAAAAGCAAGCGCGCAAAATGCAAGCCACTAGACCACCAGGGAGGATACCGACTGAGAAAATACGAATGCAGTTTATTAGTATCTGAAGATTGAAAAGAGGACTTCCCTGACCGGGAATCGAACCCGGGCCGCGGCGGTGAGAGCGCCGAATCCTAGCCACTAGACCACCAGGGAAAGGTTGGGAGCTTTTTGCCCACCAGAGAGCAGATTTACTGAGAAAGCTCTGGAAAAGTCAACAAGTAGGCGCGCAAAATGCAAGCCACTAGACCACCAGGGAGGATATCGACTGAGAAAATACGGATGCTGTTTATTAGTTTCTGAAGAGTGAAAAGAGGACTTCCCTGACCGGGAATCGAACCCGGGCCGCGGCGGTGAGAGCGCCGAATCCTAGCCACTAGACCACCAGGGAAAAGTTGGGAACTTTTTGCCCACCAGGAACCAGATTTACTGAGAAAGCTCTGGAAAAATCAAAAAGCAAGTGCGCAAAATGCAAGCCACTAGACCACCAGGGAGGATACCGACTGAGAAAATACGGATGCTGTTTATTAGTTTCTGAAGATTGAAAAGAGGACTTCCCTGACCGGGAATCGAACCCGGGCCGCGGTGGTGAGAGCGCCGAATCCTAGCCACTAGACCACCAGGGAAGAGTTGGGAACTTGTTGCCCACCAGAGAGCAGATTTACTGAGAAAGCTCTGGAAACGTCAAAAAGCAAGCGCGCAAAATGCTAGCCACTAGACCACCAGGGAGGATATCGACTGAGAAAATACGGATGCTGTTTATTAGTTTCTGAAGATTGAAAAGAGGACTTCCCTGACCGGGAATCGAACCCGGGCCGCGGCGGTGAGAGCGCCGAATCCTAGCCACTAGACCACCAGGGAAAAGTTGGGAGCTTTTTGCCCACCAGAGAGCAGATTTACTGAGAAAGCTCTGGAAAAGTCAACAAGTAGGCGCGCAAAATGCAAGCCACTAGACCACCAGGGAGGATACCGACTGAGAAAATACGGATGCTGTTTATTAGTATCTGAAGATTGAAAAGAGGACTTCCCTGACCGGGAATCAAACCCGGGCCGCGGCGGTGAGAACGCCGAATCTTAGTCCTAGCCACTAGACCACCAGGGAGGATATCGACCAAGAAAATACGAATGCTGTTTATTAGTTTCTGAAGATTGAAAAGAGGACTTCCCTGACCGGGAATCGAACCCGGGCCGCGGCGGTGAGAACGCCGAATCCTAGCCACTAGACCACCAGGGAAGAGTTGGGAACTTTTTGCACACCAGAGAGCAGATTTACTGAGAAAGCTCTGGAAAAGTCAACAAGTAGGCGCGCAAAATGCAAGCCACTAGACCACCAGGGAGGATACCGACTGAGAAAATACGGATGCTGTTTATTAGTATCTGAAGATTGAAAAGAGGACTTCCCTGACCGGGAATCGAACCCGGGCCGCGGCGGTGAGAGCGCCGAATCCTAGCCACTAGACCACCAGGGAAAAGTTGGGAGCTTTTTGCCCACCAGAAACCAGATTTACTGAGAAAGCTCTGGAAATGTCAAACAGTAAGCGCGCAAAATGCAAGCCACTAGACCACCAGGGAGGATACCGACTGAGAAAATACGGATGCTGTTTATTAGTTTCTGAAGATTGAAAAGAGGACTTCCCTGACCGGGAATCGAACCCGGGCCGCGGCGGTGAGAGCGCCGAATCCTAGCCACTAGACCACCAGGGAAAAGTTGGGAGCTTTTTGCCCACCAGAGAGCAGATTTACTGAGAAAGCTCTGGAAAAATCAAAAAGCAAGCGCGCAAAATGCAAGCCACTAGACCACCAGGGAGGATACCGACTGAGAAAATACGGATGCTGTTTATTAGTTTCTGAAGAGTGAAAAGAGGACTTCCCTGACCGGGAATCGAACCCGGGCCGCGGCGGTGAGAACGCCGAATCCTAGCCACTAGACCACCAGGGAAGAGTTGGGAACTTTTTGCACACCAGAGAGCAGATTTACTGAGAAAGCTCTGGAAACGTCAAAAAGCAAGCGCGCAAAATGCAAGCCACTAGACCACCAGGGAGGATACCGACTGAGAAAATACGAATGCAGTTTATTAGTATCTGAAGATTGAAAAGAGGACTTCCCTGACCGGGAATCGAACCCGGGCCGCGGCGGTGAGAGCGCCGAATCCTAGCCACTAGACCACCAGGGAAAGGTTGGGAGCTTTTTGCCCACCAGAGAGCAGATTTACTGAGAAAGCTCTGGAAAAGTCAACAAGTAGGCGCGCAAAATGCAAGCCACTAGACCACCAGGGAGGATATCGACTGAGAAAATACGGATGCTGTTTATTAGTTTCTGAAGAGTGAAAAGAGGACTTCCCTGACCGGGAATCGAACCCGGGCCGCGGCGGTGAGAGCGCCGAATCCTAGCCACTAGACCACCAGGGAAAAGTTGGGAACTTTTTGCCCACCAGGAACCAGATTTACTGAGAAAGCTCTGGAAAAATCAAAAAGCAAGTGCGCAAAATGCAAGCCACTAGACCACCAGGGAGGATACCGACTGAGAAAATACGGATGCTGTTTATTAGTTTCTGAAGATTGAAAAGAGGACTTCCCTGACCGGGAATCGAACCCGGGCCGCGGTGGTGAGAGCGCCGAATCCTAGCCACTAGACCACCAGGGAAGAGTTGGGAACTTGTTGCCCACCAGAGAGCAGATTTACTGAGAAAGCTCTGGAAACGTCAAAAAGCAAGCGCGCAAAATGCTAGCCACTAGACCACCAGGGAGGATATCGACTGAGAAAATACGGATGCTGTTTATTAGTTTCTGAAGATTGAAAAGAGGACTTCCCTGACCGGGAATCGAACCCGGGCCGCGGCGGTGAGAGCGCCGAATCCTAGCCACTAGACCACCAGGGAAAAGTTGGGAGCTTTTTGCCCACCAGAGAGCAGATTTACTGAGAAAGCTCTGGAAAAGTCAACAAGTAGGCGCGCAAAATGCAAGCCACTAGACCACCAGGGAGGATACCGACTGAGAAAATACGGATGCTGTTTATTAGTATCTGAAGATTGAAAAGAGGACTTCCCTGACCGGGAATCAAACCCGGGCCGCGGCGGTGAGAACGCCGAATCTTAGTCCTAGCCACTAGACCACCAGGGAGGATATCGACCAAGAAAATACGAATGCTGTTTATTAGTTTCTGAAGATTGAAAAGAGGACTTCCCTGACCGGGAATCGAACCCGGGCCGCGGCGGTGAGAGCGCCGAATCCTAGCCACTAGACCACCAGGGAAGAGTTGGGAACTTGTTGCCCACCAGAGAGCAGATTTACTGAGAAAGCTCTGGAAACGTCAAAAAGCAAGCGCGCAAAATGCTAGCCACTAGACCACCAGGGAGGATATCGACTGAGAAAATACGGATGCTGTTTATTAGTTTCTGAAGATTGAAAAGAGGACTTCCCTGACCGGGAATCGAACCCGGGCCGCGGCGGTGAGAGCGCCGAATCCTAGCCACTAGACCACCAGGGAAAAGTTGGGAGCTTTTTGCCCACCAGAGAGCAGATTTACTGAGAAAGCTCTGGAAAAGTCAACAAGTAGGCGCGCAAAATGCAAGCCACTAGACCACCAGGGAGGATACCGACTGAGAAAATACGGATGCTGTTTATTAGTATCTGAAGAGTGAAAAGAGGACTTCCCTGACCGGGAATCGAACCCGGGCCGCGGCGGTGAGAACGCCGAATCCTAGCCACTAGACCACCAGGGAAGAGTTGGGAACTTTTTGCACACCAGAGAGCAGATTTACTGAGAAAGCTCTGGAAACGTCAAAAAGCAAGCGCGCAAAATGCTAGCCACTAGACCACCAGGGAGGATATCGACTGAGAAAATACGGATGCTGTTTATTAGTTTCTGAAGATTGAAAAGAGGACTTCCCTGACCGGGAATCGAACCCGGGCCGCGGCGGTGAGAGCGCCGAATCCTAGCCACTAGACCACCAGGGAAAAGTTGGGAGCTTTTTGCCCACCAGAAACCAGATTTACTGAGAAAACTCTGGAAAAGTCAACAAGTAGGCGCGCAAAATGCAAGCCACTAGACCACCAGGGAGGATACCGACTGAGAAAATACGGATGCTGTTTATTAGTATCTGAAGATTGAAAAGAGGACTTCCCTGACCGGGAATCGAACCCGGGCCGCGGCGGTGAGAGCGCCGAATCCTAGCCACTAGACCACCAGGGAAAAGTTGGGAGCTTTTTGCCCACCAGAAACCAGATTTACTGAGAAAGCTCTGGAAATGTCAAACAGTAAGCGCGCAAAATGCAAGCCACTAGACCACCAGGGAGGATACCGACTGAGAAAATACGGATGCTGTTTATTAGTATCTGAAGATTGAAAAGAGGACTTCCCTGACCGGGAATCGAACCCGGGCCGCGGCGGTGAGAGCGCCGAATCCTAGCCACTAGACCACCAGGGAAAAGTTGGGAGCTTTTTGCCCACCAGAGAGCAGATTTACTGAGAAAGCTCTGGAAAAATCAAAAGGCAAGCGCGCAAAATGCAAGCCACTAGACCACCAGGGAGGATACCGACTGAGAAAATACGGATGCTGTTTATTAGTTTCTGAAGATTGAAAAGAGGACTTCCCTGACCGGGAATCGAACCCGGGCCGCGGCGGTGAGAACGCCGAATCCTAGCCACTAGACCACCAGGGAAGAGTTGGGAACTTTTTGCACACCAGAGAGCAGATTTACTGAGAAAGCTCTGGAAACGTCAAAAAGCAAGCGCGCAAAATGCAAGCCACTAGACCACCAGGGAGGATACCGACTGAGAAAATACGAATGCAGTTTATTAGTATCTGAAGATTGAAAAGAGGACTTCCCTGACCGGGAATCGAACCCGGGCCGCGGCGGTGAGAGCGCCGAATCCTAGCCACTAGACCACCAGGGAAAGGTTGGGAGCTTTTTGCCCACCAGAGAGCAGATTTACTGAGAAAGCTCTGGAAAAGTCAACAAGTAGGCGCGCAAAATGCAAGCCACTAGACCACCAGGGAGGATACCGACTGAGAAAATACGGATGCTGTTTATTAGTTTCTGAAGATTGAAAAGAGGACTTCCCTGACCGGGAATCGAACCCGGGCCGCGGCGGTGAGAGCGCCGAATCCTAGCCACTAGACCACCAGGGAAAAGTTGGGAACTTTTTGCCCACCAGGAACCAGATTTACTGAGAAAGCTCTGGAAAAATCAAAAAGCAAGTGCGCAAAATGCAAGCCACTAGACCACCAGGGAGGATACCGACTGAGAAAATACGGATGCTGTTTATTAGTTTCTGAAGATTGAAAAGAGGACTTCCCTGACCGGGAATCGAACCCAGGCCGCGGTGGTGAGAGCGCCGAATCCTAGCCACTAGACCACCAGGGAAGAGTTGGGAACTTGTTGCCCACCAGAGAGCAGATTTACTGAGAAAGCTCTGGAAACGTCAAAAAGCAAGCGCGCAAAATGCTAGCCACTAGACCACCAGGGAGGATACCGACTGAGAAAATACGGATGCTGTTTATTAGTATCTGAAGATTGAAAAGAGGACTTCCCTGACCGGGAATCGAACCCGGGCCGCGGCGGTGAGAGCGCCGAATCCTAGCCACTAGACCACCAGGGAAAAGTTGGGAGCTTTTTGCCCACCAGAGAGCAGATTTACTGAGAAAGCTCTGGAAAAATCAAAAAGCAAGCGCGCAAAATGCAAGCCACTAGACCACCAGGGAGGATACCGACTGAGAAAATACGGATGCTGTTTATTAGTTTCTGAAGAGTGAAAAGAGGACTTCCCTGACCGGGAATCGAACCCGGGCCGCGGCGGTGAGAACGCCGAATCCTAGCCACTAGACCACCAGGGAAGAGATGGGAACTTTTTGCACACCAGAGAGCAGATTTACTGAGAAAGCTCTGGAAACGTCAAAAAGCAAGTGCGCAAAATGCAAGCCACTAGACCACCAGGGAGGATACCGACTGAGAAAATACGAATGCAGTTTATTAGTATCTGAAGATTGAAAAGAGGACTTCCCTGACCGGGAATCGAACCCGGGCCGCGGCGGTGAGAGCGCCGAATCCTAGCCACTAGACAACCAGGGAAAAGTTGGGAACTTTTTGCACACCAGAGAGCAGATTTACTGAGAAAGCTCTGGAAACGTCAAAAAGCAAGTGCGCAAAATGCAAGCCACTAGACCACCAGGGAGGATACCGACTGAGAAAATACGGATGCTGTTTATTAGTTTCTGAAGATTGAAAAGAGGACTTCCCTGACCGGGAATCGAACCCGGGCCGCGGCGGTGAGAGCGCCGAATCCTAGCCACTAGACCACCAGGGAAGAGTTGGGAACTTTTTGCACACCAGAGAGCAGATTTACTGAGAAAGCTCTGGAAACGTCAAAAAGCAAGCGCGCAAAATGCTAGCCACTAGACCACCAGGGAGGATACCGACTGAGAAAATACGAATGCAGTTTATTAGTATCTGAAGATTGAAAAGAGGACTTCCCTGACCGGGAATCGAACCCGGGCCGCGGCGGTGAGAGCGCCGAATCCTAGCCACTAGACAACCAGGGAAAAGTTGGGAGCTTTTTGCCCACCAGAGAGCAGATTTACTGAGAAAGCTCTGGAAAAATCAAAAAGCAAGCGCGCAAAATGCAAGCCACTAGACCACCAGGGAGGATACCGACTGAGAAAATACGGATGCTGTTTATTAGTTTCTGAAGATTGAAAAGAGGACTTCCCTGACCGGGAATCGAACCCGGGCCGCGGCGGTGAGAGCGCCGAATCCTAGCCACTAGACCACCAGGGAAAAGTTGGGAACTTTTTGCCCACCAGGAACCAGATTTACTGAGAAAGCTCTGGAAAAATCAAAAAGCAAGTGCGCAAAATGCAAGCCACTAGACCACCAGGGAGGATACCGACTGAGAAAATACGGATGCTGTTTATTAGTTTCTGAAGATTGAAAAGAGGACTTCCCTGACCGGGAATCGAACCCGGGCCGCGGCGGTGAGAGCGCCGAATCCTAGCCACTAGACCACCAGGGAAGAGTTGGGAACTTGTTGCCCACCAGAGAGCAGATTTACTGAGAAAGCTCTGGAAACGTCAAAAAGCAAGCGCGCAAAATGCTAGCCACTAGACCACCAGGGAGGATATCGACTGAGAAAATACGGATGCTGTTTATTAGTTTCTGAAGATTGAAAAGAGGACTTCCCTGACCGGGAATCGAACCCGGGCCGCGGCGGTGAGAGTGCCGAATCCTAGCCACTAGACCACCAGGGAAAAGTTGGGAGCTTTTTGCCCACCAGAGAGCAGATTTACTGAGAAAGCTCTGGAAAAGTCAACAAGTAGGCGCGCAAAATGCAAGCCACTAGACCACCAGGGAGGATACCGACTGAGAAAATACGGATGCTGTTTATTAGTATCTGAAGATTGAAAAGAGGACTTCCCTGACCGGGAATCAAACCCGGGCCGCGGCGGTGAGAACGCCGAATCTTAGTCCTAGCCACTAGACCACCAGGGAGGATATCGACCAAGAAAATACGAATGCTGTTTATTAGTTTCTGAAGATTGAAAAGAGGACTTCCCTGACCGGGAATCGAACCCGGGCCGCGGCGGTGAGAGCGCCGAATCCTAGCCACTAGACCACCAGGGAAAAGTTGGGAGCTTTTTGCCCACCAGAAACCAGATTTACTGAGAAAGCTATGGAAATGTCAAACAGTAAGCGCGCAAAATGCAAGCCACTAGACCACCAGGGAGGATACTGACTGAGAAAATACGGATGCTGTTTATTAGTATCTGAAGATTGAAAAGAGGACTTCCCTGACCGGGAATCGAACCCGGGCCGCGGCGGTGAGAGCGCCGAATCCTAGCCACTAGACCACCAGGGAAAAGTTGGGAGCTTTTTGCCCACCAGAGAGCAGATTTACTGAGAAAGCTCTGGAAAAATCAAAAAGCAAGCGCGCAAAATGCAAGCCACTAGACCACCAGGGAGGATACCGACTGAGAAAATACGGATGCTGTTTATTAGTTTCTGAAGAGTGAAAAGAGGACTTCCCTGACCGGGAATCGAACCCGGGCCGCGGCGGTGAGAACGCCGAATCCTAGCCACTAGACCACCAGGGAAGAGTTGGGAACTTTTTGCACACCAGAGAGCAGATTTACTGAGAAAGCTCTGGAAACGTCAAAAAGCAAGCGCGCAAAATGCTAGCCACTAGACCACCAGGGAGGATATCGACTGAGAAAATACGGATGCTGTTTATTAGTTTCTGAAGATTGAAAAGAGGACTTCCCTGACCGGGAATCGAACCCGGGCCGCGGCGGTGAGAGCGCCGAATCCTAGCCACTAGACCACCAGGGAAAAGTTGGGAACTTTTTGCCCACCAGGAACCAGATTTACTGAGAAAGCTCTGGAAAAATCAAAAAGCAAGTGCGCAAAATGCAAGCCACTAGACCACCAGGGAGGATACCGACTGAGAAAATACGGATGCTGTTTATTAGTTTCTGAAGAGTGAAAAGAGGACTTCCCTGACCGGGAATCGAACCCGGGCCGCGGCGGTGAGAACGCCGAATCCTAGCCACTAGACCACCAGGGAAAAGTTGGGAACTTTTTGCACACCAGAGAGCAGATTTACTGAGAAAGCTCTGGAAACGTCAAAAAGCAAGCGCGCAAAATGCTAGCCACTAGACCACCAGGGAGGATACCGACTGAGAAAATACGAATGCAGTTTATTAGTATCTGAAGATTGAAAAGAGGACTTCCCTGACCGGGAATCGAACCCGGGCCGCGGCGGTGAGAGCGCCGAATCCTAGCCACTAGACAACCAGGGAAAAGTTGGGAGCTTTTTGCCCACCAGAGAGCAGATTTACTGAGAAAGCTCTGGAAAAATCAAAAAGCAAGCGCGCAAAATGCAAGCCACTAGACCACCAGGGAGGATACCGACTGAGAAAATACGGATGCTGTTTATTAGTTTCTGAAGATTGAAAAGAGGACTTCCCTGACCGGGAATCGAACCCGGGCCGCGGCGGTGAGAGCGCCGAATCCTAGCCACTAGACCACCAGGGAAAAGTTGGGAACTTTTTGCCCACCAGGAACCAGATTTACTGAGAAAGCTCTGGAAAAATCAAAAAGCAAGTGCGCAAAATGCAAGCCACTAGACCACCAGGGAGGATACCGACTGAGAAAATACGGATGCTGTTTATTAGTTTCTGAAGATTGAAAAGAGGACTTCCCTGACCGGGAATCGAACCCGGGCCGCGGCGGTGAGAGCGCCGAATCCTAGCCACTAGACCACCAGGGAAGAGTTGGGAACTTGTTGCCCACCAGAGAGCAGATTTACTGAGAAAGCTCTGGAAAAGTCAACAAGTAGGCGCGCAAAATGCAAGCCACTAGACCACCAGGGAGGATACCGACTGAGAAAATACGGATGCTGTTTATTAGTATCTGAAGATTGAAAAGAGGACTTCCCTGACCGGGAATCAAACCCGGGCCGCGGCGGTGAGAACGCCGAATCTTAGTCCTAGCCACTAGACCACCAGGGAGGATATCGACCAAGAAAATACGAATGCTGTTTATTAGTTTCTGAAGATTGAAAAGAGGACTTCCCTGACCGGGAATCGAACCCGGGCCGCGGCGGTGAGAGCGCCGAATCCTAGCCACTAGACCACCAGGGAAAAGTTGGGAGCTTTTTGCCCACCAGAAACCAGATTTACTGAGAAAGCTCTGGAAATGTCAAACAGTAAGCGTGCAAAATGCAAGCCACTAGACCACCAGGGAGGATACCGACTGAGAAAATACGGATGCTGTTTATTAGTATCTGAAGATTGAAAAGAGGACTTCCCTGACCGGGAATCGAACCCGGGCCGCTGCGGTGAGAGCGCCGAATCCTAGCCACTAGACCACCAGGGAAAAGTTGGGAGCTTTTTGCCCACCAGAGAGCAGATTTACTGAGAAAGCTCTGGAAACGTCAAAAAGCAAGCGCGCAAAATGCTAGCCACTAGACCACCAGGGAGGATACCGACTGAGAAAATACGGATGCTGTTTATTAGTATCTGAAGATTGAAAAGAGGACTTCCCTGACCGGGAATCGAACCCGGGCCGCGGCGGTGAGAGCGCCGAATCCTAGCCACTAGACCACCAGGGAAAAGTTGGGAGCTTTTTGCCCACCAGAGAGCAGATTTACTGAGAAAGCTCTGGAAAAATCAAAAAGCAAGCGCGCAAAATGCAAGCCACTAGACCACCAGGGAGGATACCGACTGAGAAAATACGGATGCTGTTTATTAGTTTCTGAAGAGTGAAAAGAGGACTTCCCTGACCGGGAATCGAACCCGGGCCGCGGCGGTGAGAACGCCGAATCCTAGCCACTAGACCACCAGGGAAGAGATGGGAACTTTTTGCACACCAGAGAGCAGATTTACTGAGAAAGCTCTGGAAAAATCAAAAAGCAAGCGCGCAAAATGCAAGCCACTAGACCACCAGGGAGGATACCGACTGAGAAAATACGGATGCTGTTTATTAGTTTCTGAAGAGTGAAAAGAGGACTTCCCTGACCGGGAATCGAACCCGGGCCGCGGCGGTGAGAGCGCCGAATCCTAGCCACTAGACAACCAGGGAAAAGTTGGGAACTTTTTGCACACCAGAGAGCAGATTTACTGAGAAAGCTCTGGAAACGTCAAAAAGCAAGTGCGCAAAATGCAAGCCACTAGACCACCAGGGAGGATACCGACTGAGAAAATACGGATGCTGTTTATTAGTTTCTGAAGATTGAAAAGAGGACTTCCCTGACCGGGAATCGAACCCCGGGCGGCGGCGGTGAGAGCGCCGAATCCTAGCCACTAGACCACCAGGGAAGAGTTGGGAACTTTTTGCACACCAGAGAGCAGATTTACTGAGAAAGCTCTGGAAACGTCAAAAAGCAAGCGCGCAAAATGCTAGCCACTAGACCACCAGGGAGGATACCGACTGAGAAATTACGGATGCTGTTTATTAGTATCTGAAGATTGAAAAGAGGACTTCCCTGACCGGGAATCGAACCCGGGCCGCGGCGGTGAGAGCGCCGAATCCTAGCCACTAGACAACCAGGGAAAAGTTGGGAGCTTTTTGCCCACCAGAGAGCAGATTTACTGAGAAAGCTCTGGAAAAATCAAAAAGCAAGCGCGCAAAATGCAAGCCACTAGACCACCAGGGAGGATACCGACTGAGAAAATACGGATGCTGTTTATTAGTTTCTGAAGATTGAAAAGAGGACTTCCCTGACCGGGAATCAAACCCGGGCCGCGGCGGTGAGAGCGCCGAATCCTAGCCACTAGACCACCAGGGAAAAGTTGGGAACTTTTTGCCCACCAGGAACCAGATTTACTGAGAAAGCTCTGGAAAAATCAAAAAGCAAGTGCGCAAAATGCAAGCAACTAGACCACCAGGGAGGATATCGACTGAGAAAATACGGATGCTGTTTATTAGTTTCTGAAGATTGAAAAGAGGACTTCCCTGACCGGGAATCGAACCCGGGCCGCGGCGGTGAGAGCGCCGAATCCTAGCCACTAGACCACCAGGGAAGAGTTGGGAACTTGTTGCCCACCAGAGAGCAGATTTACTGAGAAAGCTCTGGAAACGTCAAAAAGCAAGCGCGCAAAATGCTAGCCCCTAGACCACCAGGGAGGATATCGACTGAGAAAATACGGATGCTGTTTATTAGTTTCTGAAGATTGAAAAGAGGACTTCCCTGACCGGGAATCGAACCCGGGCCGCGGCGGTGAGAGCGCCGAATCCTAGCCACTAGACCACCAGGGAAAAGTTGGGAGCTTTTTGCCCACCAGAGAGCAGATTTACTGAGAAAGCTCTGGAAAAGTCAACAAGTAGGCGCGCAAAATGCAAGCCACTAGACCACCAGGGAGGATACCGACTGAGAAAATACGGATGCTGTTTATTAGTATCTGAAGATTGAAAAGAGGACTTCCCTGACCGGGAATCAAACCCGGGCCGCGGCGGTGAGAACGCCGAATCTTAGTCCTAGCCACTAGACCACCAGGGAGGATATCGACCAAGAAAATACGAATGCTGTTTATTAGTTTCTGAAGATTGAAAATAGGACTTCCCTGACCGGGAATCGAACCCGGGCCGCGGCGGTGAGAGCGCCGAATCCTAGCCACTAGACCACCAGGGAAAAGTTGGGAGCTTTTTGCCCACCAGAAACCAGATTTACTGAGAAAGCTATGGAAATGTCAAACAGTAAGCGCGCAAAATGCAAGCCACTAGACCACCAGGGAGGATACCGACTGAGAAAATACGGATGCTGTTTATTAGTATCTGAAGATTGAAAAGAGGACTTCCCTGACCGGGAATCGAACCCGGGCCGCGGCGGTTAGAGCGCCGAATCCTAGCCACTAGACCACCAGGGAAAAGTTGGGAGCTTTTTGCCCACCAGAGAGCAGATTTACTGAGAAAGCTCTGGAAAAATCAAAAAGCAAGCGCGCAAAATGCAAGCCACTAGACCACCAGGGAGGATACCGACTGAGAAAATACGGATGCTGTTTATTAGTTTCTGAAGAGTGAAAAGAGGACTTCCCTGACCGGGAATCGAACCCGGGCCGCGGCGGTGAGAACGCCGAATCCTAGCCACTAGACCACCAGGGAAGAGTTGGGAACTTTTTGCACACCAGAGAGCAGATTTACTGAGAAAGCTCTGGAAACGTCAAAAAGCAAGCGCGCAAAATGCTAGCCACTAGACCACCAGGGAGGATATCGACTGAGAAAATACGGATGCTGTTTATTAGTTTCTGAAGATTGAAAAGAGGACTTCCCTGACCGGGAATCGAACCCGGGCCGCGGCGGTGAGAGCGCCGAATCCTAGCCACTAGACCACCAGGGAAAAGTTGGGAGCTTTTTGCCCACCAGAAACCAGATTTACTGAGAAAACTCTGGAAAAGTCAACAAGTAGGCGCGCAAAATGCAAGCCACTAGACCACCAGGGAGGATACCGACTGAGAAAATACGGATGCTGTTTATTAGTTTCTGAAGAGTGAAAAGAAGACTTCCCTGACCGGGAATCGAACCCGGGCCGCGGCGGTGAGAGCGCCGAATCCTAGCCACTAGACAACCAGGGAAAAGTTGGGAGCTTTTTGCCCACCAGAGAGCAGATTTACTGAGAAAGCTCTGGAAAAATCAAAAAGCAAGCGCGCAAAATGCAAGCCACTAGACCACCAGGGAGGATACCGACTGAGAAAATACGGATGCTGTTTATTAGTTTCTGAAGATTGAAAAGAGGACTTCCCTGACCGGGAATCGAACCCGGGCCGCGGCGGTGAGAGCGCCGAATCCTAGCCACTAGACCACCAGGGAAAAGTTGGGAACTTTTTGCCCACCAGGAACCAGATTTACTGAGAAAGCTCTGGAAAAATCAAAAAGCAAGTGCGCAAAATGCAAGCCACTAGACCACCAGGGAGGATACCGACTGAGAAAATACGGATGCTGTTTATTAGTTTCTGAAGAGTGAAAAGAGGACTTCCCTGACCGGGAATCGAACCCGGGCCGCGGCGGTGAGAACGCCGAAGCCTAGCCACTAGACCACCAGGGAAGAGTTGGGAACTTTTTGCACACCAGAGAGCAGATTTACTGAGAAAGCTCTGGAAACGTCAAAAAGCAAGCGCGCAAAATGCTAGCCACTAGACCACCAGGGAGGATACCGACTGAGAAAATACGAATGCAGTTTATTAGTATCTGAAGATTGAAAAGAGGACTTCCCTGACCGGGAATCGAACCCGGGCCGCGGCGGTGAGAGCGCCGAATCCTAGCCACTAGACAACCAGGGAAAAGTTGGGAGCTTTTTGCCCACCAGAGAGCAGATTTACTGAGAAAGCTCTGGAAAAATCAAAAAGCAAGCGCGCAAAATGCAAACCACTAGACCACCAGGGAGGATACCGACTGAGAAAATACGGATGCTGTTTATTAGTTTCTGAAGATTGAAAAGAGGACTTCCCTGACCGGGAATCGAACCCGGGCCGCGGTGGTGAGAGCGCCGAATCCTAGCCACTAGACCACCAGGGAAGAGTTGGGAACTTGTTGCCCACCAGAGAGCAGATTTACTGAGAAAGCTCTGGAAAAGTCAACAAGTAGGCGCGCAAAATGCAAGCCACTAGACCACCAGGGAGGATACCGACTGAGAAAATACGGATGCTGTTTATTAGTATCTGAAGATTGAAAAGAGGACTTCCCTGACCGGGAATCAAACCCGGGCCGCGGCGGTGAGAACGCCGAATCTTAGTCCTAGCCACTAGACCACCAGGGAGGATATCGACCAAGAAAATACGAATGCTGTTTATTAGTTTCTGAAGATTGAAAAGAGGACTTCCCTGACCGGGAATCGAACCCGAGCCGCGGCGGTGAGAGCGCCGAATCCTAGCCACTAGACCACCAGGGAAAAGTTGGGAGCTTTTTGCCCACCAGAAACCAGATTTACTGAGAAAGCTCTGGAAATGTCAAACAGTAAGCGCGCAAAATGCAAGCCACTAGACCACCAGGGAGGATACCGACTGAGAAAATACGGATGCTGTTTATTAGTATCTGAAGATTGAAAAGAGGACTTCCCTGACCGGGAATCGAACCCGGGCCGCTGCGGTGAGAGCGCCGAATCCTAGCCACTAGACCACCAGGGAAAAGTTGGGAGCTTTTTGCCCACCAGAGAGCAGATTTACTGAGAAAGCTCTGGAAAAATCAAAAAGCAAGCGCGCAAAATGCAAGCCACTAGACCACCAGGGAGGATACCGACTGAGAAAATACGGATGCTGTTTATTAGTTTCTGAAGAGTGAAAAGAGGACTTCCCTGACCGGGAATCAAACCCGGGCCGCGGCGGTGAGAACGCCGAATCCTAGCCACTAGACCACCAGGGAAGAGTTGGGAACTTTTTGCACACCAGAGAGCAGATTTACTGAGAAAGCTCTGGAAACGTCAAAAAGCAAGCGCGTAAAATGCTAGCCACTGGACCACCAGGGAGGATACCGACTGAGAAAATACGAATGCAGTTTATTAGTGTCTGAAGATTGAAAAGAAGACTTCCCTGACCGGGAATCGAACCCGGGCCGCGGCGGTGAGAGCGCCGAATCCTAGCCACTAGACAACCAGGGAAAAGTTGGGAGCTTTTTGCCCACCAGAGAGCAGATTTACTGAGAAAGCTCTGGAAAAATCAAAAAGCAAGCGTGCAAAATGCAAGCCACTAGACCACCAGGGAGGATACCGACTGAGAAAATACGGATGCTGTTTATTAGTTTCTGAAGATTGAAAAGAGGACTTCCCTGACCGGGAATCGAACCCGGGCCGCGGCGGTGAGAGCGCCGAATCCTAGCCACTAGACCACCAGGGAAAAGTTGGGAACTTTTTGCCCACCAGGAACCAGATATACTGAGAAAGCTCTGGAAAAATCAAAAAGCAAGTGCGCAAAATGCAAGCCACTAGACCACCAGGGAGGATACCGACTGAGAAAATACGGATGCTGTTTATTAGTTTCTGAAGAGTGAAAAGAGGACTTCCCTGACCGGGAATCGAACCCGGGCCGCGGCGGTGAGAACGCCGAATCCTAGCCACTAGACCACCAGGGAAGAGTTGGGAACTTTTTGCACACCAGAGAGCAGATTTACTGAGAAAGCTCTGGAAACGTCAAAAAGCAAGCGCGCAAAATGCTAGCCACTAGACCACCAGGGAGGATACCGACTGAGAAAATACGAATGCAGTTTATTAGTATCTGAAGATTTAAAAGAGGACTTCCCTGACCGGGAATCGAACCCGGGCCGCGGCGGTGAGAGCGCCGAATCCTAGCCACTAGACAACCAGGGAAAAGTTGGGAGCTTTTTGCCCACCAGAGAGCAGATTTACTGAGAAAGCTCTGGAAAAATCAAAAAGCAAGCGCGCAAAATGCAAGCCACTAGACCACCAGGGAGGATACCGACTGAGAAAATACGGATGCTGTTTATTAGTTTCTGAAGATTGAAAAGAGGACTTCCCTGACCGGGAATCGAACCCAGGCCGCGGCGGTGAGAGCGCCGAATCCTAGCCACTAGACCACCAGGGAAAAGTTGGGAACTTTTTGCCCACCAGGAACCAGATTTACTGAGAAAGCTCTGGAAAAATCAAAAAGCAAGTGCGCAAAATGCAAGCCACTAGACCACCAGGGAGGATACCGACTGAGAAAATACGGATGCTGTTTATTAGTTTCTGAAGATTGAAAAGATGACTTCCCTGACCGGGAATCGAACCCGGGCCGCGGCGGTGAGAGCGCCGAATCCTAGCCACTAGACCACCAGGGAAGAGTTGGGAACTTGTTGCCCACCAGAGAGCAGATTTACTGAGAAAGCTCTGGAAACGTCAAAAAGCAAGCGCGCAAAATGCTAGCCACTAGACCACCAGGGAGGATACCGACTGAGAAAATACGAATGCAGTTTATTAGTATCTGAAGATTGAAAAGAGGACTTCCCTGACCGGGAATCGAACCCGGGCCGCGGCGGTGAGAGCGCCGAATCCTAGCCACTAGACAACCAGGGAAAAGTTGGGAGCTTTTTGCCCACCAGAGAGCAGATTTACTGAGAAAGCTCTGGAAAAATCAAAAAGCAAGCGCGCAAAATGCAAGCCACTAGACCACCAGGGAGGATACCGACTGAGAAAATACGGATGCTGTTTATTAGTTTCTGAAGATTGAAAAGAGGACTTCCCTGACCGGGAATCGAACCCGGGCCGCGGCGGTGAGAGCGCCGAATCCTAGCCACTAGACCACCAGGGAAAAGTTGGGAGCTTTTTGCCCACCAGAGAGCAGATTTACTGAGAAAGCTCTGGAAAAGTCAACAAGTAGGCGCGCAAAATGCAAGCCACTAGACCACCAGGGAGGATACCGACTGAGAAAATACGGATGCTGTTTATTAGTATCTGAAGATTGAAAAGAGGACTTCCCTGACCGGGAATCAAACCCGGGCCGCGGCGGTGAGAACGCCGAATCTTAGTCCTAGCCACTAGACCACCAGGGAGGATACCGACTGAGAAAATACGGATGCTGTTTATTAGTATCTGAAGATTGAAAAGAGGACTTCCCTGACCGGGAATCGAACCCGGGCCGCGGCGGTGAGAGCACCGAATCCTAGCCACTAGACCACCAGGGAAAAGTTGGGAGCTTTTTGCCCACCAGAGAGCAGATTTACTGAGAAAGCTCTGGAAAAATCAAAAAGCAAGCGCGCAAAATGCAAGCCACTAGACCACCAGGGAGGATACCGACTGAGAAAATACGGATGCTGTTTATTAGTTTCTGAAGAGTGAAAAGAGGACTTCCCTGACCGGGAATCGAGCCCGGGCCGCGGCGGTGAGAACGCCGAATCCTAGCCACTAGACCACCAGGGAAGAGTTGGGAACTTTTTGCACACCAGAGAGCAGATTTACTGAGAAAGCTCTGGAAACGTCAAAAAGCAAGCGCGCAAAATGCTAGCCACTAGACCACCAGGGAGGATACCGACTGAGAAAATACGAATGCAGTTTATTAGTATCTGAAGATTGAAAAGAGGACTTCCCTGACCGGGAATCGAACCCGGGCCGCGGCGGTGAGAGCGCCGAATCCTAGCCACTAGACAACCAGGGAAAAGTTGGGAGCTTTTTGCCCACCAGAGAGCAGATTTACTGAGAAAGCTCTGGAAAAATCAAAAAGCAAGCGCGCAAAATGCAAGCCACTAGACCACCAGGGAGGATACCGACTGAGAAAATACGAATGCAGTTTATTAGTATCTGAAGATTGAAAAGAGGACTTCCCTGACCGGGAATCGAACCCGGGCCGCGGCGGTGAGAACGCCGAATCTTAGTCCTAGCCACTAGACCACCAGGGAGGATACCGACTGAGAAAATACGGATGCTGTTTATTAGTATCTGAAGATTGAAAAGAGGACTTCCCTGACCGGGAATCGAACCCGGGCCGCGGCGGTGAGAGCACCGAATCCTAGCCACTAGACCACCAGGGAAAAGTTGGGAGCTTTTTGCCCACCAGAGAGCAGATTTACTGAGAAAGCTCTGGAAAAATCAAAAAGCAAGCGCGCAAAATGCAAGCCACTAGACCACCAGGGAGGATACCGACTGAGAAAATACGGATGCTGTTTATTAGTTTCTGAAGAGTGAAAAGAGGACTTCCCTGACCGGGAATCGAGCCCGGGCCGCGGCGGTGAGAACGCCGAATCCTAGCCACTAGACCACCAGGGAAGAGTTGGGAACTTTTTGCACACCAGAGAGCAGATTTACTGAGAAAGCTCTGGAAACGTCAAAAAGCAAGCGCGCAAAATGCTAGCCACTAGACCACCAGGGAGGATACCGACTGAGAAAATACGAATGCAGTTTATTAGTATCTGAAGATTGAAAAGAGGACTTCCCTGACCGGGAATCGAACCCGGGCCGCGGCGGTGAGAGCGCCGAATCCTAGCCACTAGACAACCAGGGAAAAGTTGGGAGCTTTTTGCCCACCAGAGAGCAGATTTACTGAGAAAGCTCTGGAAAAATCAAAAAGCAAGCGCGCAAAATGCAAGCCACTAGACCACCAGGGAGGATACCGACTGAGAAAATACGGATGCTGTTTATTAGTTTCTGAAGATTGAAAAGAGGACTTCCCTGACCGGGAATCGAACCCGGGCCGCGGCGGTGAGAGCGCCGAATCCTAGCCACTAGACCACCAGGGAAAAGTTGGGAACTTTTTGCCCACCAGGAACCAGATTTACTGAGAAAGCTCTGGAAAAATCAAAAAGCAAGTGCGCAAAATGCAAGCCACTAGACCACCAGGGAGGATATCGACCAAGAAAATACGAATGCTGTTTATTAGTTTCTGAAGATTGAAAAGAGGACTTCCCTGACCGGGAATCGAACCCGGGCCGCGGCGGTGAGAGCGCCGAATCCTAGCCACTAGACCACCAGGGAAAAGTTGGAAGCTTTTTGCCCACCAGAAACCAGATTTACTGAGAAAGCTCTGGAAATGTCAAACAGTAAGCGCGCAAAATGCAAGCCACTAGACCACCAGGGAGGATACCGACTGAGAAAATACGGATGCTGTTTATTAGTATCTGAAGATTGAAAAGAGGACTTCCCTGACCGGGAATCGAACCCGGGCCGCGGCGGTGAGAGCGCCGAATCCTAGCCACTAGACCACCAGGGAAAAGTTGGGAGCTTTTTGCCCACCAGAGAGCAGATTTACTGAGAAAGCTCTGGAAAAATCAAAAAGCAAGCGCGCAAAATGCAAGCCACTAGACCACCAGGGACTGAGAAAATACGGATGCTGTTTATTAGTTTCTGAAGAGTGAAAAGAGGACTTCCCTGACCGGGAATCGAACCCGGGCCGCGGCGGTGAGAATGCCGAATCCTAGCCACTAGACCACCAGGGAAGAGTTGGGAACTTTTTGCACACCAGAGAGCAGATTTACTGAGAAAGCTCTGGAAACGTCAAAAAGCAAGCGCGCAAAATGCTAGCCACTAGACCACCAGGGAGGATACCGACTGAGAAAATACGGATGCTGTTTATTAGTTTCTGAAGATTGAAAAGAGGACTTCCCTGACCGGGAATCGAACCCGGGCCGCGGCGGTGAGAGCGCCGAATCCTAGCCACTAGACCACCAGGGAAGAGTTGGGAACTTGTTGCCCACCAGGAACCAGATTTACTGAGAAAGCTCTGGAAAAATCAAAAAGCAAGCGCGCAAAATGCAAGCCACTAGACCACCAGGGAGGATACCGACTGAGAAAATACGGATGCTGTTTATTAGTTTCTGAAGATTGAAAAGAGGACTTCCCTGACCGGGAATCGAACCCGGGCCGCGGCGGTGAGAGCGCCGAATCCTAGCCACTAGACCACCAGGGAAGAGTTGGGAACTTGTTGCCCACCAGAGAGCAGATTTACTGAGAAAGCTCTGGAAACGTCAAAAAGCAAGCGCGCAAAATGCTAGCCACTAGACCACCAGGGAGGATATCGACTGAGAAAATACGGATGCTGTTTATTAGTTTCTGAAGATTGAAAAGATGACTTCCCTGACCGGGAATCGAACCCGGGCCGCGGCGGTGAGAGCGCCGAATCCTAGCCACTAGACCACCAGGGAAGAGTTGGGAACTTGTTGCCCACCAGAGAGCAGATTTACTGAGAAAGCTCTGGAAACGTCAAAAAGCAAGCGCGCAAAATGCTAGCCACTAGACCACCAGGGAGGATACCGACTGAGAAAATACGGATGCTGTTTATTAGTTTCTGAAGAGTGAAAAGAGGACTTCCCTGACCGGGAATCGAACCCGGGCCGCGGCGGTGAGAACGCCGAATCCTAGCCACTAGACCACCAGGGAAGAGTTGGGAACTTTTTGCACACCAGAGAGCAGATTTACTGAGAAAGCTCTGGAAAAATCAAAAAGCAAGCGCGCAAAATGCAAGCCACTAGACCACCAGGGAGGATACCGACTGAGAAAATACGGATGCTGTTTATTAGTTTCTGAAGATTGAAAAGACGACTTCCCTGACCGGGAATCGAACCTGGGCCGCGGCGGTGAGAGCGCCGAATCCTAGCCACTAGACCACCAGGGAAAAGTTGGGAACTTTTTGCCCACCAGGAACCAGATTTACTGAGAAAGCTCTGGAAAAATCAAAAAGCAAGTGCGCAAAATGCAAGCCACTAGACCACCAGGGAGGATATCGACCAAGAAAATACGAATGCTGTTTATTAGTTTCTGAAGATTGAAAAGAGGACTTCCCTGACCGGGAATCGAACCCGGGCCGCGGCGGTGAGAGCGCCGAATCCTAGCCACTAGACCACCAGGGAAAAGTTGGAAGCTTTTTGCCCACCAGAAACCAGATTTACTGAGAAAGCTCTGGAAATGTCAAACAGTAAGCGCGCAAAATGCAAGCCACTAGACCACCAGGGAGGATACCGACTGAGAAAATACGGATGCTGTTTATTAGTATCTGAAGATTGAAAAGAGGACTTCCCTGACCGGGAATCGAACCCGGGCCGCGGCGGTGAGAGCGCCGAATCCTAGCCACTAGACCACCAGGGAAAAGTTGGGAGCTTTTTGCCCACCAGAGAGCAGATTTACTGAGAAAGCTCTGGAAAAATCAAAAAGCAAGCGCGCAAAATGCAAGCCACTAGACCACCAGGGACTGAGAAAATACGGATGCTGTTTATTAGTTTCTGAAGAGTGAAAAGAGGACTTCCCTGACCGGGAATCGAACCCGGGCCGCGGCGGTGAGAATGCCGAATCCTAGCCACTAGACCACCAGGGAAGAGTTGGGAACTTTTTGCACACCAGAGAGCAGATTTACTGAGAAAGCTCTGGAAACGTCAAAAAGCAAGCGCGCAAAATGCTAGCCACTAGACCACCAGGGAGGATACCGACTGAGAAAATACGGATGCTGTTTATTAGTTTCTGAAGATTGAAAAGAGGACTTCCCTGACCGGGAATCGAACCCGGGCCGCGGCGGTGAGAGCGCCGAATCCTAGCCACTAGACCACCAGGGAAAAGTTGGGAACTTTTTGCCCACCAGGAACCAGATTTACTGAGAAAGCTCTGGAAAAATCAAAAAGCAAGTGCGCAAAATGCAAGCCACTAGACCACCAGGGAGGATACCGACTGAGAAAATACGGATGCTGTTTATTAGTTTCTGAAGATTGAAAAGAGGACTTCCCTGACCGGGAATCGAACCCGGGCCGCGGCGGTGAGAGCGCCGAATCCTAGCCACTAGACCACCAGGGAAGAGTTGGGAACTTGTTGCCCACCAGAGAGCAGATTTACTGAGAAAGCTCTGGAAACGTCAAAAAGCAAGCGCGCAAAATGCTAGCCACTAGACCACCAGGGAGGATATCGACTGAGAAAATACGGATGCTGTTTATTAGTTTCTGAAGATTGAAAAGAGGACTTCCCTGACCGGGAATCGAACCCGGGCCGCGGCGGTGAGAGCGCCGAATCCTAGCCACTAGACCACCAGGGAAAAGTTGGGAGCTTTTTGCCCACCAGAGAGCAGATTTACTGAGAAAGCTCTGGAAAAGTCAACAAGTAGGCGCGCAAAATGCTAGCCACTAGACCACCAGGGAGGATACCGACTGAGAAAATACGGATGCTGTTTATTAGTATCTGAAGATTGAAAAGAGGACTTCCCTGACTGGGAATCGAACCCGGGCCGCGGCGGTGAGAGCGCCGAATCCTAGCCACTAGACCACCAGGGAAGAGTTGGGAACTTGTTGCCCACCAGAGAGCAGATTTACTGAGAAAGCTCTGGAAACGTCAAAAAGCAAGCGCGCAAAATGCTAGCCACTAGACCACCAGGGAGGATATCGACTGAGAAAATACGGATGCTGTTTATTAGTTTCTGAAGATTGAAAAGAGGACTTCCCTGACCGGGAATCGAACCCGGGCCGCGGCGGTGAGAGCGCCGAATCCTAGCCACTAGACCACCAGGGAAAAGTTGGGAGCTTTTTGCCCACCAGAGAGCAGATTTACTGAGAAAGCTCTGGAAAAGTCAACAAGTAGGCGCGCAAAATGCTAGCCACTAGACCACCAGGGAGGATACCGACTGAGAAAATACGGATGCTGTTTATTAGTATCTGAAGATTGAAAAGAGGACTTCCCTGACCGGGAATCGAACCCGGGCCGCGGCGGTGAGAGCGCCGAATCCTAGCCACTAGACCACCAGGGAAAAGTTGGGAACTTTTTGCCCACCAGGAACCAGATTTACTGAGAAAGCTCTGGAAAAATCAAAAAGCAAGCGCGCAAAATGCAAGCCACTAGACCACCAGGGAGGATACCGACTGAGAAAATACGGATGCTGTTTATTAGTTTCTGAAGATTGAAAAGAGGACTTCCCTGACCGGGAATCGAACCTGGGCCGCGGCGGTGAGAGCGCCGAATCCTAGCCACTAGACCACCAGGGAAAAGTTGGGAACTTTTTGCCCACCAGGAACCAGATTTACTGAGAAAGCTCTGGAAAAATCAAAAAGCAAGTGCGCAAAATGCAAGCCACTAGACCACCAGGGAGGATATCGACCAAGAAAATACGAATGCTGTTTATTAGTTTCTGAAGATTGAAAAGAGGACTTCCCTGACCGGGAATCGAACCCGGGCCGCGGCGGTGAGAGCGCCGAATCCTAGCTACTAGACCACCAGGGAAAAGTTGGAAGCTTTTTGCCCACCAGAAACCAGATTTACTGAGAAAGCTCTGGAAATGTCAAACAGTAAGCGCGCAAAATGCAAGCCACTAGACCACCAGGGAGGATACCGACTGAGAAAATACGGATGCTGTTTATTAGTATCTGAAGATTGAAAAGAGGACTTCCCTGACCGGGAATCGAACCCGGGCCGCGGCGGTGAGAGCGCCGAATCCTAGCCACTAGACCACCAGGGAAAAGTTGGGAGCTTTTTGCCCACCAGAGAGCAGATTTACTGAGAAAGCTCTGGAAAAATCAAAAAGCAAGCGCGCAAAATGCAAGCCACTAGACCACCAGGGACTGAGAAAATACGGATGCTGTTTATTAGTTTCTGAAGAGTGAAAAGAGGACTTCCCTGACCGGGAATCGAACCCGGGCCGCGGCGGTGAGAATGCCGAATCCTAGCCACTAGACCACCAGGGAAGAGTTGGGAACTTTTTGCACACCAGAGAGCAGATTTACTGAGAAAGCTCTGGAAACGTCAAAAAGCAAGCGCGCAAAATGCTAGCCACTAGACCACCAGGGAGGATACCGACTGAGAAAATACGGATGCTGTTTATTAGTTTCTGAAGATTGAAAAGAGGACTTCCCTGACCGGGAATCGAACCCGGGCCGCGGCGGTGAGAGCGCCGAATCCTAGCCACTAGACCACCAGGGAAGAGTTGGGAACTTGTTGCCCACCAGGAACCAGATTTACTGAGAAAGCTCTGGAAAAATCAAAAAGCAAGCGCGCAAAATGCAAGCCACTAGACCACCAGGGAGGATACCGACTGAGAAAATACGGATGCTGTTTATTAGTTTCTGAAGATTGAAAAGAGGACTTCCCTGACCGGGAATCGAACCCGGGCCGCGGCGGTGAGAACGCCGAATCCTAGCCACTAGACCACCAGGGAAGAGTTGGGAACTTGTTGCCCACCAGAGAGCAGATTTACTGAGAAAGCTCTGGAAACGTCAAAAAGCAAGCGCGCAAAATGCTAGCCACTAGACCACCAGGGAGGATATCGACTGAGAAAATACGGATGCTGTTTATTAGTTTCTGAAGATTGAAAAGATGACTTCCCTGACCGGGAATCGAACCCGGGCCGCGGCGGTGAGAGCGCCGAATCCTAGCCACTAGACCACCAGGGAAGAGTTGGGAACTTGTTGCCCACCAGAGAGCAGATTTACTGAGAAAGCTCTGGAAACGTCAAAAAGCAAGCGCGCAAAATGCTAGCCACTAGACCACCAGGGAGGATACCGACTGAGAAAATACGGATGCTGTTTATTAGTTTCTGAAGAGTGAAAAGAGGACTTCCCTGACCGGGAATCGAACCCGGGCCGCGGCGGTGAGAACGCCGAATCCTAGCCACTAGACCACCAGGGAAGAGTTGGGAACTTTTTGCACACCAGAGAGCAGATTTACTGAGAAAGCTCTGGAAACGTCAAAAAGCAAGCGCGCAAAATGCTAGCCACTAGACCACCAGGGAGGATACCGACTGAGAAAATACGAATGCAGTTTATTAGTATCTGAAGATTGAAAAGAGGACTTCCCTGACCGGGAATCGAACCCGGGCCGCGGCGGTGAGAGCGCCGAATCCTAGCCACTAGACAACCAGGGAAAAGTTGGGAGCTTTTTGCCCACCAGAGAGCAGATTTACTGAGAAAGCTCTGGAAAAATCAAAAAGCAAGCGCGCAAAATGCAAGCCACTAGACCACCAGGGAGGATACCGACTGAGAAAATACGGATGCTGTTTATTAGTTTCTGAAGATTGAAAAGAGGACTTCCCTGACCGGGAATCGAACCCGGGCCGCGGCGGTGAGAGCGCCGAATCCTAGCCACTAGACCACCAGGGAAAAGTTGGGAACTTTTTGCCCACCAGGAACCAGATTTACTGAGAAAGCTCTGGAAAAATCAAAAAGCAAGCGCGCAAAATGCAAGCCACTAGACCACCAGGGAGGATACCGACTGAGAAAATACGGATGCTGTTTATTAGTTTCTGAAGATTGAAAAGAGGACTTCCCTGACCGGGAATCGAACCTGGGCCGCGGCGGTGAGAGCGCCGAATCCTAGCCACTAGACCACCAGGGAAAAGTTGGGAACTTTTTGCCCACCAGGAACCAGATTTACTGAGAAAGCTCTGGAAAAATCAAAAAGCAAGTGCGCAAAATGCAAGCCACTAGACCACCAGGGAGGATATCGACCAAGAAAATACGAATGCTGTTTATTAGTTTCTGAAGATTGAAAAGAGGACTTCCCTGACCGGGAATCGAACCCGGGCCGCGGCGGTGAGAGCGCCGAATCCTAGCCACTAGACCACCAGGGAAAAGTTGGAAGCTTTTTGCCCACCAGAAACCAGATTTACTGAGAAAGCTCTGGAAATGTCAAACAGTAAGCGCGCAAAATGCAAGCCACTAGACCACCAGGGAGGATACCGACTGAGAAAATACGGATGCTGTTTATTAGTATCTGAAGATTGAAAAGAGGACTTCCCTGACCGGGAATCGAACCCGGGCCGCGGCGGTGAGAGCGCCGAATCCTAGCCACTAGACCACCAGGGAAAAGTTGGGAGCTTTTTGCCCACCAGAGAGCAGATTTACTGAGAAAGCTCTGGAAAAATCAAAAAGCAAGCGCGCAAAATGCAAGCCACTAGACCACCAGGGACTGAGAAAATACGGATGCTGTTTATTAGTTTCTGAAGAGTGAAAAGAGGACTTCCCTGACCGGGAATCGAACCCGGGCCGCGGCGGTGAGAATGCCGAATCCTAGCCACTAGACCACCAGGGAAGAGTTGGGAACTTTTTGCACACCAGAGAGCAGATTTACTGAGAAAGCTCTGGAAACGTCAAAAAGCAAGCGCGCAAAATGCTAGCCACTAGACCACCAGGGAGGATACCGACTGAGAAAATACGGATGCTGTTTATTAGTTTCTGAAGATTGAAAAGAGGACTTCCCTGACCGGGAATCGAACCCGGGCCGCGGCGGTGAGAGCGCCGAATCCTAGCCACTAGACCACCAGGGAAAAGTTGGGAACTTTTTGCCCACCAGGAACCAGATTTACTGAGAAAGCTCTGGAAAAATCAAAAAGCAAGTGCGCAAAATGCAAGCCACTAGACCACCAGGGAGGATACCGACTGAGAAAATACGGATGCTGTTTATTAGTTTCTGAAGATTGAAAAGAGGACTTCCCTGACCGGGAATCGAACCCGGGCCGCGGCGGTGAGAGCGCCGAATCCTAGCCACTAGACCACCAGGGAAGAGTTGGGAACTTGTTGCCCACCAGAGAGCAGATTTACTGAGAAAGCTCTGGAAACGTCAAAAAGCAAGCGCGCAAAATGCTAGCCACTAGACCACCAGGGAGGATATCGACTGAGAAAATACGGATGCTGTTTATTAGTTTCTGAAGATTGAAAAGAGGACTTCCCTGACCGGGAATCGAACCCGGGCCGCGGCGGTGAGAGCGCCGAATCCTAGCCACTAGACCACCAGGGAAAAGTTGGGAGCTTTTTGCCCACCAGAGAGCAGATTTACTGAGAAAGCTCTGGAAAAGTCAACAAGTAGGCGCGCAAAATGCTAGCCACTAGACCACCAGGGAGGATACCGACTGAGAAAATACGGATGCTGTTTATTAGTATCTGAAGATTGAAAAGAGGACTTCCCTGACCGGGAATCGAACCCGGGCCGCGGCGGTGAGAGCGCCGAATCCTAGCCACTAGACCACCAGGGAAAAGTTGGGAGCTTTTTGCCCACCAGAGAGCAGATTTACTGAGAAAGCTCTGGAAAAATCAAAAAGCAAGCGCGCAAAATGCAAGCCACTAGGCCACCAGGGAGGATACCGACTGAGAAAATACGGATGCTGTTTATTAGTTTCTGAAGAGTGAAAAGAGGACTTCCCTGACCGGGAATCGAACCCGGGCCGCGGCGGTGAGAACGCCGAATCCTAGCCACTAGACCACCAGGGAAAAGTTGGGAACTTTTTGCCCACCAGGAACCAGATTTACTGAGAAAGCTCTGGAAAAATCAAAAAGCAAGTGCGCAAAATGCAAGCCACTAGACCACCAGGGAGGATACCGACTGAGAAAATACGGATGCTGTTTATTAGTTTCTGAAGATTGAAAATACGACTTCCCTGACCGGGAATCGAACCCGGGCCGCGGCGGTGAGAGCGCCGAATCCTAGCCACTAGACCACCAGGGAAAAGTTGGGAACTTTTTGCCCACCAGGAACCAGATTTACTGAGAAAGCTCTGGAAAAATCAAAAAGCAAGTGCGCAAAATGCAAGCCACTAGACCACCAGGGAGGATACCGACTGAGAAAATACGGATGCTGTTTATTAGTTTCTGAAGAGTGAAAAGAGGACTTCCCTGACCGGGAATCGAACCCGGGCCGCGGCGGTGAGAGCGCCGAATCCTAGCCACTAGACCACCAGGGAAAAGTTGGGAGCTTTTTGCCCACCAGAGAGCAGATTTACTGAGAAAGCTCTGGAAAAGTCAACAAGTAGGCGCGCAAAATGCAAGCCACTAGACCACCAGGGAGGATACCGACTGAGAAAATACGGATGCTGTTTATTAGTATCTGAAGATTGAAAAGAGGACTTCCCTGACCGGGAATCAAACCCGGGCCGCGGCGGTGAGAGCGCCGAATCCTAGCCACTAGACCACCAGGGAAAAGTTGGGAGCATTTGCCCACCAGAGAGCAGATTTACTGAGTAAGCTCTGGAAAAATCAAAAAGCAAGCGCGCAAAATGCAAGCCACTAGACCACCAGGGAGGATACCGACTGAGAAAATACGGATGCTGTTTATTAGTTTCTGAAGAGTGAAAAGAGGACTTCCCTGACCGGGAATCGAACCCGGGCCGCGGCGGTGAGAACGCCGAATCCTAGCCACTAGACCACCAGGGAAGAGTTGGGAACTTTTTGCACACCAGAGAGCAGATTTACTGAGAAAGCTCTGGAAACGTCAAAAAGCAAGCGCGCAAAATGCTAGCCACTAGACCACCAGGGAGGATATCGACTGAGAAAATACGGATGCTGTTTATTAGTTTCTGAAGATTGAAAAGAGGACTTCCCTGACCGGGAATCGAACCCGGGCCGCGGCGGTGAGAGCGCCGAATCCTAGCCACTAGACCACCAGGGAAAAGTTGGGAGCTTTTTGCCCACCAGAGAGCAGATTTACTGAGAAAGCTCTGGAAAAATCAAAAAGCAAGCGCGCAAAATGCAAGCCACTAGACCACCAGGGAGGATACCGACTGAGAAAATACGGATGCTGTTTATTAGTTTCTGAAGAGTGAAAAGGGGACTTCCCTGACCGGGAATCGAACCCGGGCCGCGGCGGTGAGAACGCCGAATCCTAGCCACTAGACCACCAGGGAAGAGTTGGGAACTTTTTGCACACCAGAGAGCAGATTTACTGAGAAAGCTCTGGAAACGTCAAAAAGCAAGCGCGCAAAATGCTAGCCACTAGACCACCAGGGAGGATACCGACTGAGAAAATACGAATGCAGTTTATTAGTATCTGAAGATTGAAAAGAGGACTTCCCTGACCGGGAATCGAACCCGGGCCGCGGCGGTGAGAGCGCCGAATCCTAGCCACTAGACCACCAGGGAAAAGTTGGGAGCTTTTTGCCCACCAGAGAGCAGATTTACTGAGAAAGCTCTGGAAAAATCAAAAAGCAAGCGCGCAAAATGCAAGCCACTAGGCCACCAGGGAGGATACCGACTGAGAAAATACGGATGCTGTTTATTAGTTTCTGAAGAGTGAAAAGAGGACTTCCCTGACCGGGAATCGAACCCGGGCCGCGGCGGTGAGAGCGCGGAATCCTAGCCACTAGACCACCAGGGAAAAGTTGGGAACTTTTTGCCCACCAGGAACCAGATTTACTGAGAAAGCTCTGGAAAAATCAAAAAGCAAGTGCGCAAAATGCAAGCCACTAGACCACCAGGGAGGATACCGACTGAGAAAATACGGATGCTGTTTATTAGTTTCTGAAGATTGAAAATACGACTTCCCTGACCGGGAATCGAACCCGGGCCGCGGCGGTGAGAGCGCCGAATCCTAGCCACTAGACCACCAGGGAAAAGTTGGGAACTTTTTGCCCACCAGGAACCAGATTTACTGAGAAAGCTCTGGAAAAATCAAAAAGCAAGTGCGCAAAATGCAAGCCACTAGACCACCAGGGAGGATACCGACTGAGAAAATACGGATGCTGTTTATTAGTTTCTGAAGAGTGAAAAGAGGACTTCCCTGACCGGGAATCGAACCCGGGCCGCGGCGGTGAGAGCGCCGAATCCTAGCCACTAGACCACCAGGGAAAAGTTGGGAGATTTTTGCCCACCAGAGAGCAGATTTACTGAGAAAGCTCTGGAAAAGTCAACAAGTAGGCGCGCAAAATGCAAGCCACTAGACCACCAGGGAGGATACCGACTGAGAAAATACGGATGCTGTTTATTAGTATCTGAAGATTGAAAAGAGGACTTCCCTGACCGGGAATCAAACCCGGGCCGCGGCGGTGAGAGCGCCGAATCCTAGCCACTAGACCACCAGGGAAAAGTTGGGAGCATTTGCCCACCAGAGAGCAGATTTACTGAGTAAGCTCTGGAAAAATCAAAAAGCAAGCGCGCAAAATGCAAGCCACTAGACCACCAGGGAGGATACCGACTGAGAAAATACGGATGCTGTTTATTAGTTTCTGAAGAGTGAAAAGAGGACTTCCCTGACCGGGAATCGAACCCGGGCCGCGGCGGTGAGAACGCCGAATCCTAGCCACTAGACCACCAGGGAAGAGTTGGGAACTTTTTGCACACCAGAGAGCAGATTTACTGAGAAAGCTCTGGAAACGTCAAAAAGCAAGCGCGCAAAATGCTAGCCACTAGACCACCAGGGAGGATATCGACTGAGAAAATACGGATGCTGTTTATTAGTTTCTGAAGATTGAAAAGAGGACTTCCCTGACCGGGAATCGAACCCGGGCCGCGGCGGTGAGAGCGCCGAATCCTAGCCACTAGACCACCAGGGAAAAGTTGGGAGCTTTTTGCCCACCAGAGAGCAGATTTACTGAGAAAGCTCTGGAAAAATCAAAAAGCAAGCGCGCAAAATGCAAGCCACTAGACCACCAGGGAGGATACCGACTGAGAAAATACGGATGCTGTTTATTAGTTTCTGAAGAGTGAAAAGGGGACTTCCCTGACCGGGAATCGAACCCGGGCCGCGGCGGTGAGAACGCCGAATCCTAGCCACTAGACCACCAGGGAAGAGTTGGGAACTTTTTGCACACCAGAGAGCAGATTTACTGAGAAAGCTCTGGAAACGTCAAAAAGCAAGCGCGCAAAATGCTAGCCACTAGACCACCAGGGAGGATACCGACTGAGAAAATACGAATGCAGTTTATTAGTATCTGAAGATTGAAAAGAGGACTTCCCTGACCGGGAATCGAACCCGGGCCGCGGCGGTGAGAGCGCCGAATCCTAGTCACTAGACCACCAGGGAAAAGTTGGGAGCTTTTTGCCCACCAGAAACCAGATTTACTGAGAAAGCTCTGGAAAAATCAAAAAGCAAGCGCGCAAAATGCAAGCCACTAGACCACCAGGGAGGATACCGACTGAGAAAATACGGATGCTGTTTATTAGTTTCTGAAGATTGAAAAGAGGACTTCCCTGACCGGGAATCGAACCCGGGCCGCGGCGGTGAGAGCGCCGAATCCTAGCCACTAGACCACCAGGGAAGAGTTGGGAACTTGTTGCCCACCAGAGAGCAGATTTACTGAGAAAGCTCTGGAAACGTCAAAAAGCAAGCGCGCAAAATGCTAGCCACTAGACCACCAGGGAGGATATCGACTGAGAAAATACGGATGCTGTTTATTAGTTTCTGAAGAGTGAAAAGAGGACTTCCCTGACCGGGAATCGAACCCGGGCCGCGGCGGTGAGAGCGCCGAATCCTAGCCACTAGACCACCAGGGAAAAGTTGGTAGCTTTTTGCCCACCAGAGAGCAGATTTACTGAGAAAGCTCTGGAAAAGTCAACAAGTAGGCGCGCAAAATGCAAGCCACTAGACCACCAGGGAGGATACCGACTGAGAAAATACGGATGCTGTTTATTAGTATCTGAAGATTGAAAAGAGGACTTCCCTGACCGGGAATCGAACCCGGGCCGCGGCGGTGAGAGCGCCGAATCCTAGCCACTAGACCACCAGGGAAAAGTTGGGAGCATTTGCCCACCAGAGAGCAGATTTACTGAGTAAGCTCTGGAAAAATCAAAAAGCAAGCGCGCAAAATGCAAGCCACTAGACCACCAGGGAGGATACCGACTGAGAAAATACGGATGCTGTTTATTAGTTTCTGAAGAGTGAAAAGAGGACTTCCCTGACCGGGAATCGAACCCGGGCCGCGGCGGTGAGAACGCCGAATCCTAGCCACTAGACCACCAGGGAAGAGTTGGGAACTTTTTGCACACCAGAGAGCAGATTTACTGAGAAAGCTCTGGAAACGTCAAAAAGCAAGCGCGCAAAATGCTAGCCACTAGACCACCAGGGAGGATATCGACTGAGAAAATACGGATGCTGTTTATTAGTTTCTGAAGATTGAAAAGAGGACTTCCCTGACCGGGAATCGAACCCGGGCCGCGGCGGTGAGAGCGCCGAATCCTAGCCACTAGACCACCAGGGAAAAGTTGGGAGCTTTTTGCCCACCAGAGAGCAGATTTACTGAGAAAGCTCTGGAAAAATCAAAAAGCAAGCGCGCAAAATGCAAGCCACTAGACCACCAGGGAGGATACCGACTGAGAAAATACGGATGCTGTTTATTAGTTTCTGAAGATTGAAAAAAGGACTTCCCTGATCGCGAATCGAACCCGGGCCGCGGCGGTGAGAGCGCCGAATCCTAGCCACTAGACCACCAGGGAAGAGTTGGGAACTTGTTGCCCACCAGAGAGCAGATTTACTGAGAAAGCTCTGGAAACGTCAAAAAGCAAGCGCGCAAAATGCTAGCCACTAGACCACCAGGGAGGATATCGACTGAGAAAATACGGATGCTGTTTATTAGTTTCTGAAGATTGAAAAGAGGACTTCCCTGACCGGGAATCGAACCCGGGCCGCGGCGGTGAGAGCGCCGAATCTTAGTCCTAGCCACTAGACCACCAGGGAGGATATCGACCAAGAAAATACGAATGCTGTTTATTAGTTTCTGAAGATTGAAAAGAGGACTTCCCTGACCGGGAATCGAACCCGGGCCGCGGCGGTGAGAGCGCCGAATCCTAGCCACTAGACCACCAGGGAAAAGTTGGGAGCTTTTTGCCCACCAGAGAGCAGATTTACTGAGAAAGCTCTGGAAAAATCAAAAAGCAAGCGCGCAAAATGCAAGCCACTAGACCACCAGGGAGGATACCGACTGAGAAAATACGGATGCTGTTTATTAGTTTCTGAAGAGTGAAAAGAGGACTTCCCTGACCGGGAATCGAACCCGGGCCGCGGCGGTGAGAGCGCCGAATCCTAGCCACTAGACCACCAGGGAAAAGTTGGGAACTTTTTGCCCACCAGGAACCAGATTTACTGAGAAAGCTCTGGAAAAATCAAAAAGCAAGTGCGCAAAATGCAAGCCACTAGACCACCAGGGAGGATACCGACTGAGAAAATACGGATGCTGTTTATTAGTTTCTGAAGATTGAAAAGAGGACTTCCCTGACCGGGAATCGAACCCGGGCCGCGGCGGTGAGAGCGCCGAATCCTAGCCACTAGACCACCAGGGAAGAGTTGGGAACTTGTTGCCCACCAGAGAGCAGATTTACTGAGAAAGCTCTGGAAACGTCAAAAAGCAAGCGCGCAAAATGCTAGCCACTAGACCACCAGGGAGGATATCGACTGAGAAAATACGGATGCTGTTTATTAGTTTCTGAAGAGTGAAAAGAGGACTTCCCTGACCGGGAATCGAACCCGGGCCGCGGCGGTGAGAGCGCCGAATCCTAGCCACTAGACCACCAGGGAAAAGTTGGGAGCTTTTTGCCCACCAGAGAGCAGATTTACTGAGAAAGCTCTGGAAAAGTCAACAAGTAGGCGCGCAAAATGCAAGCCACTAGACCACCAGGGAGGATACCGACTGAGAAAATACGGATGCTGTTTATTAGTATCTGAAGATTGAAAAGAGGACTTCCCTGACCGGGAATCGAACCCGGGCCGCGGCGGTGAGAACGCCGAATCCTAGCCACTAGACCACCAGGGAAGAGTTGGGAACTTTTTGCACACCAGAGAGCAGATTTACTGAGAAAGCTCTGGAAACGTCAAAAAGCAAGCGCGCAAAATGCTAGCCACTAGACCACCAGGGAGGATATCGACTGAGAAAATACGGATGCTGTTTATTAGTTTCTGAAGATTGAAAAGAGGACTTCCCTGACCGGGAATCGAACCCGGGCCGCGGCGGTGAGAGCGCCGAATCCTAGCCACTAGACCACCAGGGAAAAGTTGGGAGCTTTTTGCCCACCAGAGAGCAGATTTACTGAGAAAGCTCTGGAAAAATCAAAAAGCAAGCGCGCAAAATGCAAGCCACTAGACCACCAGGGAGGATACCGACTGAGAAAATACGGATGCTGTTTATTAGTTTCTGAAGAGTGAAAAGGGGACTTCCCTGACCGGGAATCGAACCCGGGCCGCGGCGGTGAGAACGCCGAATCCTAGCCACTAGACCACCAGGGAAGAGTTGGGAACTTTTTGCACACCAGAGAGCAGATTTACTGAGAAAGCTCTGGAAACGTCAAAAAGCAAGCGCGCAAAATGCTAGCCACTAGACCACCAGGGAGGATACCGACTGAGAAAATACGAATGCAGTTTATTAGTATCTGAAGATTGAAAAGAGGACTTCCCTGACCGGGAATCAAACCCGGGCCGCGGCGGTGAGAGCGCCGAATCCTAGCCACTAGACCACCAGGGAAAAGTTGGGAGCTTTTTGCCCACCAGAAACCAGATTTACTGAGAAAGCTCTGGAAAAATCAAAAAGCAAGCGCGCAAAATGCAAGCCACTAGACCACCAGGGAGGATACCGACTGAGAAAATACGGATGCTGTTTATTAGTTTCTGAAGATTGAAAAGAGGACTTCCCTGACCGGAAATTGAACCCGGGCCGCGGCGGTGAGAGCGCCGAATCCTACCCACTAGACCACCAGGGAAAAGTTGGGAGCTTTTTGCCCACCAGAGAGCAGATTTACTGAGAAAGCTCTGGAAAAATCAAAAAGCAAGCGCGCAAAATGCAAGCCACTAGACCACCAGGGAGGATACCGACTGAGAAAATACGGATGCTGTTTATTAGTTTCTGAAGATTGAAAAAAGGACTTCCCTGATCGGGAATCGAACCCGGGCCGCGGCGGTGAGAGCGCCGAATCCTAGCCACTAGACCACCAGGGAAGAGTTGGGAACTTGTTGCCCACCAGAGAGCAGATTTACTGAGAAAGCTCTGGAAACGTCAAAAAGCAAGCGCGCAAAATGCTAGCCACTAGACCACCAGGGAGGATATCGACTGAGAAAATACGGATGCTGTTTATTAGTTTCTGAAGATTGAAAAGAGGACTTCCCTGACCGGGAATCGAACCCGGGCCGCGGCGGTGAGAGCGCCGAATCTTAGTCCTAGCCACTAGACCACCAGGGAGGATATCGACCAAGAAAATACGAATGCTGTTTATTAGTTTCTGAAGATTGAAAAGAGGACTTCCCTGACCGGGAATCGAACCCGGGCCGCGGCGGTGAGAGCGCCGAATCCTAGCCACTAGACCACCAGGGAAAAGTTGGGAGCTTTTTGCCCACCAGAAATCAGATTTACTGAGAAAGCTCTGGAAATGTCAAACAGTAAGCGCGCAAAATGCAAGCCACTAGACCACCAGGGAGGATACCGACTGAGAAAATACGGATGCTGTTTATTAGTATCTGAAGATTGATAAGAGGACTTCCCTGACCGGGAATCGAACCCGGGCCGCGGCGGTGAGAGCGCCGAATCCTAGCCACTAGACCACCAGGGAAAAGTTGGGAGCTTTTTGCCCACCAGAGAGCAGATTTACTGAGAAAGCTCTGGAAAAATCAAAAAGCAAGCGCGCAAAATGCAAGCCACTAGACCACCAGGGAGGATACCGACTGAGAAAATACGGATGCTGTTTATTAGTTTCTGAAGAGTGAAAAGAGGACTTCCCTGACCGGGAATCGAACCCGGGCCGCGGCGGTGAGAACGCCGAATCCTAGCCACTAGACCACCAGGGAAGAGTTGGGAACTTTTTGCACACCAGAGAGCAGATTTACTGAGAAAGCTCTGGAAACGTCAAAAAGCAAGCGCGCAAAATGCTAGCCACTAGACCACCAGGGAGGATACCGACTGAGAAAATACGAATGCAGTTTATTAGTATCTGAAGATTGAAAAGAGGACTTCCCTGACCGGGAATCGAACCCGGGCCGCGGCGGTGAGAGCGCCGAATCCTAGTCACTAGACCACCAGGGAAAAGTTGGGAGCTTTTTGCCCACCAGAAACCAGATTTACTGAGAAAGCTCTGGAAAAATCAAAAAGCAAGCGCGCAAAATGCAAGCCACTAGACCACCAGGGAGGATACCGACTGAGAAAATACGGATGCTGTTTATTAGTTTCTGAAGATTGAAAAGAGGACTTACCTGACCGGGAATCGAACCCGGGCCGCGGCGGTGAGAGCGCCGAATCCTAGCCACTAGACCACCAGGGAAGAGTTGGGAACTTGTTGCCCACCAGAGAGCAGATTTACTGAGAAAGCTCTGGAAACGTCAAAAAGCAAGCGCGCAAAATGCTAGCCACTAGACCACCAGGTAGGATACCGACTGAGAAAATACGGATGCTGTTTATTAGTTTCTGAAGAGTGAAAAGAGGACTTCCCTGACCGGGAATCGAACCCGGGCCGCGGCGGTGAGAACGCCGAATCCTAGCCACTAGACCACCAGGGAAAAGTTGGGAACTTTTTGCCCACCAGGAACCAGATTTACTGAGAAAGCTCTGGAAAAATCAAAAAGCAAGTGCGCAAAATGCAAGCCACTAGACCACCAGGGAGGATACCGACTGAGAAAATACGGATGCTGTTTATTAGTTTCTGAAGATTGAAAAGAGGACTTCCCTGACCGGGAATCGAACCCGGGCCGCGGCGGTGAGAGCGCCGAATCCTAGCCACTAGACCACCAGGGAAGAGTTGGGAACTTGTTGCCCACCAGAGAGCAGATTTACTGAGAAAGCTCTGGAAACGTCAAAAAGCAAGCGCGCAAAATGCTAGCCACTAGACCACCAGGGAGGATATCGACTGAGAAAATACGGATGCTGTTTATTAGTTTCTGAAGATTGAAAAGAGGACTTCCCTGACCGGGAATCGAACCCGGGCCGCGGCGGTGAGAGCGCCGAATCCTAGCCACTAGACCACCAGGGAAAAGTTGGGAGCTTTTTGCCCACCAGAGAGCAGATTTACTGAGAAAGCTCTGGAAAAATCAAAAAGCAAGCGCGCAAAATGCAAGCCACTAGACCACCAGGGAGGATACCGACTGAGAAAATACGGATGCTGTTTATTAGTTTCTGAAGATTGAAAAGAGGACTTCCCTGACCGGGAATCGAACCCGGGCCGCGGCGGTGAGAACGCCGAATCCTAGCCACTAGACCACCAGGGAAGAGTTGGGAACTTTTTGCACACCAGAGATCAGATTTACTGAGAAAGCTCTGGAAACGTCAAAAAGCAAGCGCGCAAAATGCTAGCCACTAGACCACCAGGGAGGATACCGACTGAGAAAATACGAATGCAGTTTATTAGTATCTGAAGATTGAAAAGAGGACTTCCCTGACCGGGAATCGAACCCGGGCCGCGGCGGTGAGAACGCCGAATCCTAGCCACTAGACCACCAGGGAAGAGTTGGGAACTTTTTGCACACCAGAGAGCAGATTTACTGAGAAAGCTCTGGAAACGTCAAAAAGCAAGCGCGCAAAATGCTAGCCACTAGACCACCAGGGAGGATACCGACTGAGAAAATACGAATGCAGTTTATTAGTATCTGAAGATTGAAAAGAGGACTTCCCTGACCGGGAATCGAACCCGGGCCGCGGCAGTGAGAGCGCCGAATCCTAGCCACTAGACCACCAGGGAAAAGTTGGGAACTTTTTGCCCACCAGGAACCAGATTTACTGAGAAAGCTCTGGAAAAATCAAAAAGCAAGTGCGCAAAATGCAAGCCACTAGACCACCAGGGAGGATACCGACTGAGAAAATACGGATGCTGTTTATTAGTTTCTGAAGAGTGAAAAGAGGACTTCCCTGACCGGGAATCAAACCCGGGCCGCGGCGGTGAGAACGCCGAATCCTAGCCACTAGACCACCAGGGAAGAGTTGGGAACTTTTTGCACACCAGAGAGCAGATTTACTGAGAAAGCTCTGGAAACGTCAAAAAGCAAGCGCGCAAAATGCAAGCCACTAGACCACCAGGGAGGATACCGACTGAGAAAATACGGATGCTGTTTATTAGTTTCTGAAGATTGAAAAGAGGACTTCCCTGACCGAGAATCGAACCCGGGCCGCGGCGGTGAGAGCGCCGAATCCTAGCCACTAGACCACCAGGGAAAAGTTGGGAACTTTTTGCCCACCAGGAACCAGATTTACTGAGAAAGCTCTGGAAAAATCAAAAAGCAAGTGCGCAAAATGCAAGCCACTAGACCACCAGGGAGGATACCGACTGAGAAAATACGGATGCTGTTTATTAGTTTCTGAAGATTGAAAAGAGGACTTCCCTGACCGGGAATCGAACCCGGGCCGCGGCGGTGAGAGCGCCGAATCCTAGCCACTAGACCACCAGGGAAGAGTTGGGAACTTGTTACCCACCAGAGAGCAGATTTACTGAGAAAGCTCTGGAAACGTCAAAAAGCAAGTGCGCAAAATGCTAGCCACTAGACCACCAGGGAGGATATCGACTGAGAAAATACGGATGCTGTTTATTAGTTTCTGAAGATTGAAAAGAGGACTTCCCTGACCGGGAATCGAACCCGGGCCGCGGCGGTGAGAGCGCCGAATCCTAGCCACTAGACAACCAGGGAAAAGTTGGGAGCTTTTTGCCCACCAGAGAGCAGATTTACTGAGAAAGCTCTGGAAAAATCAAAAAGCAAGCGCGCAAAATGCAAGCCACTAGACCACCAGGGAGGATACCGACTGAGAAAATACGGATGCTGTTTATTAGTTTCTGAAGATTGAAAAGAGGACTTCCCTGACCGGGAATCGAACCTGGGCCGCGGCGGTGAGAGCGCCGAATCCTAGCCACTAGACCACCAGGGAAAAGTTGGGAACTTTTTGCCCACCAGGAACCAGATTTACTGAGAAAGCTCTGGAAAAATCAAAAAGCAAGTGCGCAAAATGCAAGCCACTAGACCACCAGGGAGGATATCGACCAAGAAAATACGAATGCTGTTTATTAGTTTCTGAAGATTGAAAAGAGGACTTCCCTGACCGGGAATCGAACCCGGGCCGCGGCGGTGAGAGCGCCGAATCCTAGCCACTAGACCACCAGGGAAAAGTTGGAAGCTTTTTGCCCACCAGAAACCAGATTTACTGAGAAAGCTCTGGAAATGTCAAACAGTAAGCGCGCAAAATGCAAGCCACTAGACCACCAGGGAGGATACCGACTGAGAAAATACGGATGCTGTTTATTAGTATCTGAAGATTGAAAAGAGGACTTCCCTGACCGGGAATCGAACCCGGGCCGCGGCGGTGAGAGCGCCGAATCCTAGCCACTAGACCACCAGGGAAAAGTTGGGAGCTTTTTGCCCACCAGAGAGCAGATTTACTGAGAAAGCTCTGGAAAAATCAAAAAGCAAGCGCGCAAAATGCAAGCCACTAGACCACCAGGGACTGAGAAAATACGGATGCTGTTTATTAGTTTCTGAAGAGTGAAAAGAGGACTTCCCTGACCGGGAATCGAACCCGGGCCGCGGCGGTGAGAATGCCGAATCCTAGCCACTAGACCACCAGGGAAGAGTTGGGAACTTTTTGCCCACCAGAGAGCAGATTTACTGAGAAAGCTCTGGAAACGTCAAAAAGCAAGCGCGCAAAATGCTAGCCACTAGACCACCAGGGAGGATACCGACTGAGAAAATACGGATGCTGTTTATTAGTTTCTGAAGATTGAAAAGAGGACTTCCCTGACCGGGAATCGAACCCGGGCCGCGGCGGTGAGAGCGCCGAATCCTAGCCACTAGACCACCAGGGAAGAGTTGGGAACTTGTTGCCCACCAGGAACCAGATTTACTGAGAAAGCTCTGGAAAAATCAAAAAGCAAGCGCGCAAAATGCAAGCCACTAGACCACCAGGGAGGATACCGACTGAGAAAATACGGATGCTGTTTATTAGTTTCTGAAGATTGAAAAGAGGACTTCCCTGACCGGGAATCGAACCCGGGCCGCGGCGGTGAGAGCGCCGAATCCTAGCCACTAGACCACCAGGGAAGAGTTGGGAACTTGTTGCCCACCAGAGAGCAGATTTACTGAGAAAGCTCTGGAAACGTCAAAAAGCAAGCGCGCAAAATGCTAGCCACTAGACCACCAGGGAGGATATCGACTGAGAAAATACGGATGCTGTTTATTAGTTTCTGAAGATTGAAAAGATGACTTCCCTGACCGGGAATCGAACCCGGGCCGCGGCGGTGAGAGCGCCGAATCCTAGCCACTAGACCACCAGGGAAGAGTTGGGAACTTGTTGCCCACCAGAGAGCAGATTTACTGAGAAAGCTCTGGAAACGTCAAAAAGCAAGCGCGCAAAATGCTAGCCACTAGACCACCAGGGAGGATACCGACTGAGAAAATACGGATGCTGTTTATTAGTTTCTGAAGAGTGAAAAGAGGACTTCCCTGACCGGGAATCGAACCCGGGCCGCGGCGGTGAGAACGCCGAATCCTAGCCACTAGACCACCAGGGAAGAGTTGGGAACTTTTTGCACACCAGAGAGCAGATTTACTGAGAAAGCTCTGGAAAAATCAAAAAGCAAGCGCGCAAAATGCAAGCCACTAGACCACCAGGGAGGATACCGACTGAGAAAATACGGATGCTGTTTATTAGTTTCTGAAGATTGAAAAGAGGACTTCCCTGACCGGGAATCGAACCCGGGCCGCGGCGGTGAGAGCGCCGAATCCTAGCCACTAGACCACCAGGGAAAAGTTGGGAACTTTTTGCCCACCAGGAACCAGATTTACTGAGAAAGCTCTGGAAAAATCAAAAAGCAAGCGCGCAAAATGCAAGCCACTAGACCACCAGGGAGGATACCGACTGAGAAAATACGGATGCTGTTTATTAGTTTCTGAAGATTGAAAAGAGGACTTCCCTGACCGGGAATCGAACCTGGGCCGCGGCGGTGAGAGCGCCGAATCCTAGCCACTAGACCACCAGGGAAAAGTTGGGAACTTTTTGCCCACCAGGAACCAGATTTACTGAGAAAGCTCTGGAAAAATCAAAAAGCAAGTGCGCAAAATGCAAGCCACTAGACCACCAGGGAGGATATCGACCAAGAAAATACGAATGCTGTTTATTAGTTTCTGAAGATTGAAAAGAGGACTTCCCTGACCGGGAATCGAACCCGGGCCGCGGCGGTGAGAGCGCCGAATCCTAGCCACTAGACCACCAGGGAAAAGTTGGAAGCTTTTTGCCCACCAGAAACCAGATTTACTGAGAAAGCTCTGGAAATGTCAAACAGTAAGCGCGCAAAATGCAAGCCACTAGACCACCAGGGAGGATACCGACTGAGAAAATACGGATGCTGTTTATTAGTATCTGAAGATTGAAAAGAGGACTTCCCTGACCGGGAATCGAACCCGGGCCGCGGCGGTGAGAGCGCCGAATCCTAGCCACTAGACCACCAGGGAAAAGTTGGGAGCTTTTTGCCCACCAGAGAGCAGATTTACTGAGAAAGCTCTGGAAAAATCAAAAAGCAAGCGCGCAAAATGCAAGCCACTAGACCACCAGGGACTGAGAAAATACGGATGCTGTTTATTAGTTTCTGAAGAGTGAAAAGAGGACTTCCCTGACCGGGAATCGAACCCGGGCCGCGGCGGTGAGAATGCCGAATCCTAGCCACTAGACCACCAGGGAAGAGTTGGGAACTTTTTGCACACCAGAGAGCAGATTTACTGAGAAAGCTCTGGAAACGTCAAAAAGCAAGCGCGCAAAATGCTAGCCACTAGACCACCAGGGAGGATACCGACTGAGAAAATACGGATGCTGTTTATTAGTTTCTGAAGATTGAAAAGAGGACTTCCCTGACCGGGAATCGAACCCGGGCCGCGGCGGTGAGAGCGCCGAATCCTAGCCACTAGACCACCAGGGAAAAGTTGGGAACTTTTTGCCCACCAGGAACCAGATTTACTGAGAAAGCTCTGGAAAAATCAAAAAGCAAGTGCGCAAAATGCAAGCCACTAGACCACCAGGGAGGATACCGACTGAGAAAATACGGATGCTGTTTATTAGTTTCTGAAGATTGAAAAGAGGACTTCCCTGACCGGGAATCGAACCCGGGCCGCGGCGGTGAGAGCGCCGAATCCTAGCCACTAGACCACCAGGGAAGAGTTGGGAACTTGTTGCCCACCAGAGAGCAGATTTACTGAGAAAGCTCTGGAAACGTCAAAAAGCAAGCGCGCAAAATGCTAGCCACTAGACCACCAGGGAGGATATCGACTGAGAAAATACGGATGCTGTTTATTAGTTTCTGAAGATTGAAAAGAGGACTTCCCTGACCGGGAATCGAACCCGGGCCGCGGCGGTGAGAGCGCCGAATCCTAGCCACTAGACCACCAGGGAAAAGTTGGGAGCTTTTTGCCCACCAGAGAGCAGATTTACTGAGAAAGCTCTGGAAAAGTCAACAAGTAGGCGCGCAAAATGCTAGCCACTAGACCACCAGGGAGGATACCGACTGAGAAAATACGGATGCTGTTTATTAGTATCTGAAGATTGAAAAGAGGACTTCCCTGACCGGGAATCGAACCCGGGCCGCGGCGGTGAGAGCGCCGAATCCTAGCCACTAGACCACCAGGGAAAAGTTGGGAACTTTTTGCCCACCAGGAACCAGATTTACTGAGAAAGCTCTGGAAAAATCAAAAAGCAAGTGCGCAAAATGCAAGCCACTAGACCACCAGGGAGGATACCGACTGAGAAAATACGGATGCTGTTTATTAGTTTCTGAAGATTGAAAATACGACTTCCCTGACCGGGAATCGAACCCGGGCCGCGGCGGTGAGAGCGCCGAATCCTAGCCACTAGACCACCAGGGAAAAGTTGGGAACTTTTTGCCCACCAGGAACCAGATTTACTGAGAAAGCTCTGGAAAAATCAAAAAGCAAGCGCGCAAAATGCAAGCCACTAGACCACCAGGGAGGATACCGACTGAGAAAATACGGATGCTGTTTATTAGTTTCTGAAGATTGAAAAGAGGACTTCCCTGACCGGGAATCGAACCTGGGCCGCGGCGGTGAGAGCGCCGAATCCTAGCCACTAGACCACCAGGGAAAAGTTGGGAACTTTTTGCCCACCAGGAACCAGATTTACTGAGAAAGCTCTGGAAAAATCAAAAAGCAAGTGCGCAAAATGCAAGCCACTAGACCACCAGGGAGGATATCGACCAAGAAAATACGAATGCTGTTTATTAGTTTCTGAAGATTGAAAAGAGGACTTCCCTGACCGGGAATCGAACCCGGGCCGCGGCGGTGAGAGCGCCGAATCCTAGCTACTAGACCACCAGGGAAAAGTTGGAAGCTTTTTGCCCACCAGAAACCAGATTTACTGAGAAAGCTCTGGAAATGTCAAACAGTAAGCGCGCAAAATGCAAGCCACTAGACCACCAGGGAGGATACCGACTGAGAAAATACGGATGCTGTTTATTAGTATCTGAAGATTGAAAAGAGGACTTCCCTGACCGGGAATCGAACCCGGGCCGCGGCGGTGAGAGCGCCGAATCCTAGCCACTAGACCACCAGGGAAAAGTTGGGAGCTTTTTGCCCACCAGAGAGCAGATTTACTGAGAAAGCTCTGGAAAAATCAAAAAGCAAGCGCGCAAAATGCAAGCCACTAGACCACCAGGGACTGAGAAAATACGGATGCTGTTTATTAGTTTCTGAAGAGTGAAAAGAGGACTTCCCTGACCGGGAATCGAACCCGGGCCGCGGCGGTGAGAATGCCGAATCCTAGCCACTAGACCACCAGGGAAGAGTTGGGAACTTTTTGCACACCAGAGAGCAGATTTACTGAGAAAGCTCTGGAAACGTCAAAAAGCAAGCGCGCAAAATGCTAGCCACTAGACCACCAGGGAGGATACCGACTGAGAAAATACGGATGCTGTTTATTAGTTTCTGAAGATTGAAAAGAGGACTTCCCTGACCGGGAATCGAACCCGGGCCGCGGCGGTGAGAGCGCCGAATCCTAGCCACTAGACCACCAGGGAAGAGTTGGGAACTTGTTGCCCACCAGGAACCAGATTTACTGAGAAAGCTCTGGAAAAATCAAAAAGCAAGCGCGCAAAATGCAAGCCACTAGACCACCAGGGAGGATACCGACTGAGAAAATACGGATGCTGTTTATTAGTTTCTGAAGATTGAAAAGAGGACTTCCCTGACCGGGAATCGAACCCGGGCCGCGGCGGTGAGAGCGCCGAATCCTAGCCACTAGACCACCAGGGAAGAGTTGGGAACTTGTTGCCCACCAGAGAGCAGATTTACTGAGAAAGCTCTGGAAACGTCAAAAAGCAAGCGCGCAAAATGCTAGCCACTAGACCACCAGGGAGGATATCGACTGAGAAAATACGGATGCTGTTTATTAGTTTCTGAAGATTGAAAAGATGACTTCCCTGACCGGGAATCGAACCCGGGCCGCGGCGGTGAGAGCGCCGAATCCTAGCCACTAGACCACCAGGGAAGAGTTGGGAACTTGTTGCCCACCAGAGAGCAGATTTACTGAGAAAGCTCTGGAAACGTCAAAAAGCAAGCGCGCAAAATGCTAGCCACTAGACCACCAGGGAGGATACCGACTGAGAAAATACGGATGCTGTTTATTAGTTTCTGAAGAGTGAAAAGAGGACTTCCCTGACCGGGAATCGAACCCGGGCCGCGGCGGTGAGAACGCCGAATCCTAGCCACTAGACCACCAGGGAAGAGTTGGGAACTTTTTGCACACCAGAGAGCAGATTTACTGAGAAAGCTCTGGAAACGTCAAAAAGCAAGCGCGCAAAATGCTAGCCACTAGACCACCAGGGAGGATACCGACTGAGAAAATACGAATGCAGTTTATTAGTATCTGAAGATTGAAAAGAGGACTTCCCTGACCGGGAATCGAACCCGGGCCGCGGCGGTGAGAGCGCCGAATCCTAGCCACTAGACCACCAGGGAAAAGTTGGGAACTTTTTGCCCACCAGGAACCAGATTTACTGAGAAAGCTCTGGAAAAATCAAAAAGCAAGTGCGCAAAATGCAAGCCACTAGACCACCAGGGAGGATATCGACCAAGAAAATACGAATGCTGTTTATTAGTTTCTGAAGATTGAAAAGAGGACTTCCCTGACCGGGAATCGAACCCGGGCCGCGGCGGTGAGAGCGCCGAATCCTAGCCACTAGACCACCAGGGAAAAGTTGGAAGCTTTTTGCCCACCAGAAACCAGATTTACTGAGAAAGCTCTGGAAATGTCAAACAGTAAGCGCGCAAAATGCAAGCCACTAGACCACCAGGGAGGATACCGACTGAGAAAATACGGATGCTGTTTATTAGTATCTGAAGATTGAAAAGAGGACTTCCCTGACCGGGAATCGAACCCGGGCCGCGGCGGTGAGAGCGCCGAATCCTAGCCACTAGACCACCAGGGAAAAGTTGGGAGCTTTTTGCCCACCAGAGAGCAGATTTACTGAGAAAGCTCTGGAAAAATCAAAAAGCAAGCGCGCAAAATGCAAGCCACTAGACCACCAGGGACTGAGAAAATACGGATGCTGTTTATTAGTTTCTGAAGAGTGAAAAGAGGACTTCCCTGACCGGGAATCGAACCCGGGCCGCGGCGGTGAGAATGCCGAATCCTAGCCACTAGACCACCAGGGAAGAGTTGGGAACTTTTTGCACACCAGAGAGCAGATTTACTGAGAAAGCTCTGGAAACGTCAAAAAGCAAGCGCGCAAAATGCTAGCCACTAGACCACCAGGGAGGATACCGACTGAGAAAATACGGATGCTGTTTATTAGTTTCTGAAGATTGAAAAGAGGACTTCCCTGACCGGGAATCGAACCCGGGCCGCGGCGGTGAGAGCGCCGAATCCTAGCCACTAGACCACCAGGGAAAAGTTGGGAACTTTTTGCCCACCAGGAACCAGATTTACTGAGAAAGCTCTGGAAAAATCAAAAAGCAAGTGCGCAAAATGCAAGCCACTAGACCACCAGGGAGGATACCGACTGAGAAAATACGGATGCTGTTTATTAGTTTCTGAAGATTGAAAAGAGGACTTCCCTGACCGGGAATCGAACCCGGGCCGCGGCGGTGAGAGCGCCGAATACTAGCCACTAGACCACCAGGGAAGAGTTGGGAACTTGTTGCCCACCAGAGAGCAGATTTACTGAGAAAGCTCTGGAAACGTCAAAAAGCAAGCGCGCAAAATGCTAGCCACTAGACCACCAGGGAGGATATCGACTGAGAAAATACGGATGCTGTTTATTAGTTTCTGAAGATTGAAAAGAGGACTTCCCTGACCGGGAATCGAACCCGGGCCGCGGCGGTGAGAGCGCCGAATCCTAGCCACTAGACCACCAGGGAAAAGTTGGGAGCTTTTTGCCCACCAGAGAGCAGATTTACTGAGAAAGCTCTGGAAAAGTCAACAAGTAGGCGCGCAAAATGCTAGCCACTAGACCACCAGGGAGGATACCGACTGAGAAAATACGGATGCTGTTTATTAGTATCTGAAGATTGAAAAGAGGACTTCCCTGACCGGGAATCGAACCCGGGCCGCGGCGGTGAGAGCGCCGAATCCTAGCCACTAGACCACCAGGGAAAAGTTGGGAGCTTTTTGCCCACCAGAGAGCAGATTTACTGAGAAAGCTCTGGAAAAATCAAAAAGCAAGCGCGCAAAATGCAAGCCACTAGGCCACCAGGGAGGATACCGACTGAGAAAATACGGATGCTGTTTATTAGTTTCTGAAGAGTGAAAAGAGGACTTCCCTGACCGGGAATCGAACCCGGGCCGCGGCGGTGAGAACGCCGAATCCTAGCCACTAGACCACCAGGGAAAAGTTGGGAACTTTTTGCCCACCAGGAACCAGATTTACTGAGAAAGCTCTGGAAAAATCAAAAAGCAAGTGCGCAAAATGCAAGCCACTAGACCACCAGGGAGGATACCGACTGAGAAAATACGGATGCTGTTTATTAGTTTCTGAAGATTGAAAATACGACTTCCCTGACCGGGAATCGAACCCGGGCCGCGGCGGTGAGAGCGCCGAATCCTAGCCACTAGACCACCAGGGAAAAGTTGGGAACTTTTTGCCCACCAGGAACCAGATTTACTGAGAAAGCTCTGGAAAAATCAAAAAGCAAGTGCGCAAAATGCAAGCCACTAGACCACCAGGGAGGATACCGACTGAGAAAATACGGATGCTGTTTATTAGTTTCTGAAGAGTGAAAAGAGGACTTCCCTGACCGGGAATCGAACCCGGGCCGCGGCGGTGAGAGCGCCGAATCCTAGCCACTAGACCACCAGGGAAAAGTTGGGAGCTTTTTGCCCACCAGAGAGCAGATTTACTGAGAAAGCTCTGGAAAAGTCAACAAGTAGGCGCGCAAAATGCAAGCCACTAGACCACCAGGGAGGATACCGACTGAGAAAATACGGATGCTGTTTATTAGTATCTGAAGATTGAAAAGAGGACTTCCCTGACCGGGAATCAAACCCGGGCCGCGGCGGTGAGAGCGCCGAATCCTAGCCACTAGACCACCAGGGAAAAGTTGGGAGCATTTGCCCACCAGAGAGCAGATTTACTGAGTAAGCTCTGGAAAAATCAAAAAGCAAGCGCGCAAAATGCAAGCCACTAGACCACCAGGGAGGATACCGACTGAGAAAATACGGATGCTGTTTATTAGTTTCTGAAGAGTGAAAAGAGGACTTCCCTGACCGGGAATCGAACCCGGGCCGCGGCGGTGAGAACGCCGAATCCTAGCCACTAGACCACCAGGGAAGAGTTGGGAACTTTTTGCACACCAGAGAGCAGATTTACTGAGAAAGCTCTGGAAACGTCAAAAAGCAAGCGCGCAAAATGCTAGCCACTAGACCACCAGGGAGGATATCGACTGAGAAAATACGGATGCTGTTTATTAGTTTCTGAAGATTGAAAAGAGGACTTCCCTGACCGGGAATCGAACCCGGGCCGCGGCGGTGAGAGCGCCGAATCCTAGCCACTAGACCACCAGGGAAAAGTTGGGAGCTTTTTGCCCACCAGAGAGCAGATTTACTGAGAAAGCTCTGGAAAAATCAAAAAGCAAGCGCGCAAAATGCAAGCCACTAGACCACCAGGGAGGATACCGACTGAGAAAATACGGATGCTGTTTATTAGTTTCTGAAGAGTGAAAAGGGGACTTCCCTGACCGGGAATCGAACCCGGGCCGCGGCGGTGAGAACGCCGAATCCTAGCCACTAGACCACCAGGGAAGAGTTGGGAACTTTTTGCACACCAGAGAGCAGATTTACTGAGAAAGCTCTGGAAACGTCAAAAAGCAAGCGCGCAAAATGCTAGCCACTAGACCACCAGGGAGGATACCGACTGAGAAAATACGAATGCAGTTTATTAGTATCTGAAGATTGAAAAGAGGACTTCCCTGACCGGGAATCGAACCCGGGCCGCGGCGGTGAGAGCGCCGAATCCTAGCCACTAGACCACCAGGGAAAAGTTGGGAGCTTTTTGCCCACCAGAGAGCAGATTTACTGAGAAAGCTCTGGAAAAATCAAAAAGCAAGCGCGCAAAATGCAAGCCACTAGGCCACCAGGGAGGATACCGACTGAGAAAATACGGATGCTGTTTATTAGTTTCTGAAGAGTGAAAAGAGGACTTCCCTGACCGGGAATCGAACCCGGGCCGCGGCGGTGAGAACGCCGAATCCTAGCCACTAGACCACCAGGGAAAAGTTGGGAACTTTTTGCCCACCAGGAACCAGATTTACTGAGAAAGCTCTGGAAAAATCAAAAAGCAAGTGCGCAAAATGCAAGCCACTAGACCACCAGGGAGGATACCGACTGAGAAAATACGGATGCTGTTTATTAGTTTCTGAAGATTGAAAATACGACTTCCCTGACCGGGAATCGAACCCGGGCCGCGGCGGTGAGAGCGCCGAATCCTAGCCACTAGACCACCAGGGAAAAGTTGGGAACTTTTTGCCCACCAGGAACCAGATTTACTGAGAAAGCTCTGGAAAAATCAAAAAGCAAGTGCGCAAAATGCAAGCCACTAGACCACCAGGGAGGATACCGACTGAGAAAATACGGATGCTGTTTATTAGTTTCTGAAGAGTGAAAAGAGGACTTCCCTGACCGGGAATCGAACCCGGGCCGCGGCGGTGAGAGCGCCGAATCCTAGCCACTAGACCACCAGGGAAAAGTTGGGAGCTTTTTGCCCACCAGAGAGCAGATTTACTGAGAAAGCTCTGGAAAAGTCAACAAGTAGGCGCGCAAAATGCAAGCCACTAGACCACCAGGGAGGATACCGACTGAGAAAATACGGATGCTGTTTATTAGTATCTGAAGATTGAAAAGAGGACTTCCCTGACCGGGAATCAAACCCGGGCCGCGGCGGTGAGAGCGCCGAATCCTAGCCACTAGACCACCAGGGAAAAGTTGGGAGCATTTGCCCACCAGAGAGCAGATTTACTGAGTAAGCTCTGGAAAAATCAAAAAGCAAGCGCGCAAAATGCAAGCCACTAGACCACCAGGGAGGATACCGACTGAGAAAATACGGATGCTGTTTATTAGTTTCTGAAGAGTGAAAAGAGGACTTCCCTGACCGGGAATCGAACCCGGGCCGCGGCGGTGAGAACGCCGAATCCTAGCCACTAGACCACCAGGGAAGAGTTGGGAACTTTTTGCACACCAGAGAGCAGATTTACTGAGAAAGCTCTGGAAACGTCAAAAAGCAAGCGCGCAAAATGCTAGCCACTAGACCACCAGGGAGGATATCGACTGAGAAAATACGGATGCTGTTTATTAGTTTCTGAAGATTGAAAAGAGGACTTCCCTGACCGGGAATCGAACCCGGGCCGCGGCGGTGAGAGCGCCGAATCCTAGCCACTAGACCACCAGGGAAAAGTTGGGAGCTTTTTGCCCACCAGAGAGCAGATTTACTGAGAAAGCTCTGGAAAAATCAAAAAGCAAGCGCGCAAAATGCAAGCCACTAGACCACCAGGGAGGATACCGACTGAGAAAATACGGATGCTGTTTATTAGTTTCTGAAGAGTGAAAAGGGGACTTCCCTGACCGGGAATCGAACCCGGGCCGCGGCGGTGAGAACGCCGAATCCTAGCCACTAGACCACCAGGGAAGAGTTGGGAACTTTTTGCACACCAGAGAGCAGATTTACTGAGAAAGCTCTGGAAACGTCAAAAAGCAAGCGCGCAAAATGCTAGCCACTAGACCACCAGGGAGGATACCGACTGAGAAAATACGAATGCAGTTTATTAGTATCTGAAGATTGAAAAGAGGACTTCCCTGACCGGGAATCGAACCCGGGCCGCGGCGGTGAGAGCGCCGAATCCTAGTCACTAGACCACCAGGGAAAAGTTGGGAGCTTTTTGCCCACCAGAAACCAGATTTACTGAGAAAGCTCTGGAAAAATCAAAAAGCAAGCGCGCAAAATGCAAGCCACTAGACCACCAGGGAGGATACCGACTGAGAAAATACGGATGCTGTTTATTAGTTTCTGAAGATTGAAAAGAGGACTTCCCTGACCGGGAATCGAACCCGGGCCGCGGCGGTGAGAGCGCCGAATCCTAGCCACTAGACCACCAGGGAAGAGTTGGGAACTTGTTGCCCACCAGAGAGCAGATTTACTGAGAAAGCTCTGGAAACGTCAAAAAGCAAGCGCGCAAAATGCTAGCCACTAGACCACCAGGGAGGATATCGACTGAGAAAATACGGATGCTGTTTATTAGTTTCTGAAGAGTGAAAAGAGGACTTCCCTGACCGGGAATCGAACCCGGGCCGCGGCGGTGAGAGCGCCGAATCCTAGCCACTAGACCACCAGGGAAAAGTTGGTAGCTTTTTGCCCACCAGAGAGCAGATTTACTGAGAAAGCTCTGGAAAAGTCAACAAGTAGGCGCGCAAAATGCAAGCCACTAGACCACCAGGGAGGATACCGACTGAGAAAATACGGATGCTGTTTATTAGTATCTGAAGATTGAAAAGAGGACTTCCCTGACCGGGAATCGAACCCGGGCCGCGGCGGTGAGAGCGCCGAATCCTAGCCACTAGACCACCAGGGAAAAGTTGGGAGCATTTGCCCACCAGAGAGCAGATTTACTGAGTAAGCTCTGGAAAAATCAAAAAGCAAGCGCGCAAAATGCAAGCCACTAGACCACCAGGGAGGATACCGACTGAGAAAATACGGATGCTGTTTATTAGTTTCTGAAGAGTGAAAAGAGGACTTCCCTGACCGGGAATCGAACCCGGGCCGCGGCGGTGAGAACGCCGAATCCTAGCCACTAGACCACCAGGGAAGAGTTGGGAACTTTTTGCACACCAGAGAGCAGATTTACTGAGAAAGCTCTGGAAACGTCAAAAAGCAAGCGCGCAAAATGCTAGCCACTAGACCACCAGGGAGGATATCGACTGAGAAAATACGGATGCTGTTTATTAGTTTCTGAAGATTGAAAAGAGGACTTCCCTGACCGGGAATCGAACCCGGGCCGCGGCGGTGAGAGCGCCGAATCCTAGCCACTAGACCACCAGGGAAAAGTTGGGAGCTTTTTGCCCACCAGAGAGCAGATTTACTGAGAAAGCTCTGGAAAAATCAAAAAGCAAGCGCGCAAAATGCAAGCCACTAGACCACCAGGGAGGATACCGACTGAGAAAATACGGATGCTGTTTATTAGTTTCTGAAGATTGAAAAAAGGACTTCCCTGATCGCGAATCGAACCCGGGCCGCGGCGGTGAGAGCGCCGAATCCTAGCCACTAGACCACCAGGGAAGAGTTGGGAACTTGTTGCCCACCAGAGAGCAGATTTACTGAGAAAGCTCTGGAAACGTCAAAAAGCAAGCGCGCAAAATGCTAGCCACTAGACCACCAGGGAGGATATCGACTGAGAAAATACGGATGCTGTTTATTAGTTTCTGAAGATTGAAAAGAGGACTTCCCTGACCGGGAATCGAACCCGGGCCGCGGCGGTGAGAGCGCCGAATCTTAGTCCTAGCCACTAGACCACCAGGGAGGATATCGACCAAGAAAATACGAATGCTGTTTATTAGTTTCTGAAGATTGAAAAGAGGACTTCCCTGACCGGGAATCGAACCCGGGCCGCGGCGGTGAGAGCGCCGAATCCTAGCCACTAGACCACCAGGGAAAAGTTGGGAGCTTTTTGCCCACCAGAGAGCAGATTTACTGAGAAAGCTCTGGAAAAATCAAAAAGCAAGCGCGCAAAATGCAAGCCACTAGACCACCAGGGAGGATACCGACTGAGAAAATACGGATGCTGTTTATTAGTTTCTGAAGAGTGAAAAGAGGACTTCCCTGACCGGGAATCGAACCCGGGCCGCGGCGGTGAGAGCGCCGAATCCTAGCCACTAGACCACCAGGGAAAAGTTGGGAACTTTTTGCCCACCAGGAACCAGATTTACTGAGAAAGCTCTGGAAAAATCAAAAAGCAAGTGCGCAAAATGCAAGCCACTAGACCACCAGGGAGGATACCGACTGAGAAAATACGGATGCTGTTTATTAGTTTCTGAAGATTGAAAAGAGGACTTCCCTGACCGGGAATCGAACCCGGGCCGCGGCGGTGAGAGCGCCGAATCCTAGCCACTAGACCACCAGGGAAGAGTTGGGAACTTGTTGCCCACCAGAGAGCAGATTTACTGAGAAAGCTCTGGAAACGTCAAAAAGCAAGCGCGCAAAATGCTAGCCACTAGACCACCAGGGAGGATATCGACTGAGAAAATACGGATGCTGTTTATTAGTTTCTGAAGAGTGAAAAGAGGACTTCCCTGACCGGGAATCGAACCCGGGCCGCGGCGGTGAGAGCGCCGAATCCTAGCCACTAGACCACCAGGGAAAAGTTGGGAGCTTTTTGCCCACCAGAGAGCAGATTTACTGAGAAAGCTCTGGAAAAGTCAACAAGTAGGCGCGCAAAATGCAAGCCACTAGACCACCAGGGAGGATACCGACTGAGAAAATACGGATGCTGTTTATTAGTATCTGAAGATTGAAAAGAGGACTTCCCTGACCGGGAATCGAACCCGGGCCGCGGCGGTGAGAACGCCGAATCCTAGCCACTAGACCACCAGGGAAGAGTTGGGAACTTTTTGCACACCAGAGAGCAGATTTACTGAGAAAGCTCTGGAAACGTCAAAAAGCAAGCGCGCAAAATGCTAGCCACTAGACCACCAGGGAGGATATCGACTGAGAAAATACGGATGCTGTTTATTAGTTTCTGAAGATTGAAAAGAGGACTTCCCTGACCGGGAATCGAACCCGGGCCGCGGCGGTGAGAGCGCCGAATCCTAGCCACTAGACCACCAGGGAAAAGTTGGGAGCTTTTTGCCCACCAGAGAGCAGATTTACTGAGAAAGCTCTGGAAAAATCAAAAAGCAAGCGCGCAAAATGCAAGCCACTAGACCACCAGGGAGGATACCGACTGAGAAAATACGGATGCTGTTTATTAGTTTCTGAAGAGTGAAAAGGGGACTTCCCTGACCGGGAATCGAACCCGGGCCGCGGCGGTGAGAACGCCGAATCCTAGCCACTAGACCACCAGGGAAGAGTTGGGAACTTTTTGCACACCAGAGAGCAGATTTACTGAGAAAGCTCTGGAAACGTCAAAAAGCAAGCGCGCAAAATGCTAGCCACTAGACCACCAGGGAGGATACCGACTGAGAAAATACGAATGCAGTTTATTAGTATCTGAAGATTGAAAAGAGGACTTCCCTGACCGGGAATCAAACCCGGGCCGCGGCGGTGAGAGCGCCGAATCCTAGCCACTAGACCACCAGGGAAAAGTTGGGAGCTTTTTGCCCACCAGAAACCAGATTTACTGAGAAAGCTCTGGAAACGTCAAAAAGCAAGCGCGCAAAATGCTAGCCACTAGACCACCAGGGAGGATACCGACTGAGAAAATACGAATGCAGTTTATTAGTATCTGAAGATTGAAAAGAGGACTTCCCTGACCGGGAATCAAACCCGGGCCGCGGCGGTGAGAGCGCCGAATCCTAGCCACTAGACCACCAGGGAAAAGTTGGGAGCTTTTTGCCCACCAGAAACCAGATTTACTGAGAAAGCTCTGGAAAAATCAAAAAGCAAGCGCGCAAAATGCAAGCCACTAGACCACCAGGGAGGATACCGACTGAGAAAATACGGATGCTGTTTATTAGTTTCTGAAGATTGAAAAGAGGACTTCCCTGACCGGAAATTGAACCCGGGCCGCGGCGGTGAGAGCGCCGAATCCTACCCACTAGACCACCAGGGAAAAGTTGGGAGCTTTTTGCCCACCAGAGAGCAGATTTACTGAGAAAGCTCTGGAAAAATCAAAAAGCAAGCGCGCAAAATGCAAGCCACTAGACCACCAGGGAGGATACCGACTGAGAAAATACGGATGCTGTTTATTAGTTTCTGAAGATTGAAAAAAGGACTTCCCTGATCGGGAATCGAACCCGGGCCGCGGCGGTGAGAGCGCCGAATCCTAGCCACTAGACCACCAGGGAAGAGTTGGGAACTTGTTGCCCACCAGAGAGCAGATTTACTGAGAAAGCTCTGGAAACGTCAAAAAGCAAGCGCGCAAAATGCTAGCCACTAGACCACCAGGGAGGATATCGACTGAGAAAATACGGATGCTGTTTATTAGTTTCTGAAGATTGAAAAGAGGACTTCCCTGACCGGGAATCGAACCCGGGCCGCGGCGGTGAGAGCGCCGAATCTTAGTCCTAGCCACTAGACCACCAGGGAGGATATCGACCAAGAAAATACGAATGCTGTTTATTAGTTTCTGAAGATTGAAAAGAGGACTTCCCTGACCGGGAATCGAACCCGGGCCGCGGCGGTGAGAGCGCCGAATCCTAGCCACTAGACCACCAGGGAAAAGTTGGGAGCTTTTTGCCCACCAGAAATCAGATTTACTGAGAAAGCTCTGGAAATGTCAAACAGTAAGCGCGCAAAATGCAAGCCACTAGACCACCAGGGAGGATACCGACTGAGAAAATACGGATGCTGTTTATTAGTATCTGAAGATTGATAAGAGGACTTCCCTGACCGGGAATCGAACCCGGGCCGCGGCGGTGAGAGCGCCGAATCCTAGCCACTAGACCACCAGGGAAAAGTTGGGAGCTTTTTGCCCACCAGAGAGCAGATTTACTGAGAAAGCTCTGGAAAAATCAAAAAGCAAGCGCGCAAAATGCAAGCCACTAGACCACCAGGGAGGATACCGACTGAGAAAATACGGATGCTGTTTATTAGTTTCTGAAGAGTGAAAAGAGGACTTCCCTGACCGGGAATCGAACCCGGGCCGCGGCGGTGAGAACGCCGAATCCTAGCCACTAGACCACCAGGGAAGAGTTGGGAACTTTTTGCACACCAGAGAGCAGATTTACTGAGAAAGCTCTGGAAACGTCAAAAAGCAAGCGCGCAAAATGCTAGCCACTAGACCACCAGGGAGGATACCGACTGAGAAAATACGAATGCAGTTTATTAGTATCTGAAGATTGAAAAGAGGACTTCCCTGACCGGGAATCGAACCCGGGCCGCGGCGGTGAGAGCGCCGAATCCTAGTCACTAGACCACCAGGGAAAAGTTGGGAGCTTTTTGCCCACCAGAAACCAGATTTACTGAGAAAGCTCTGGAAAAATCAAAAAGCAAGCGCGCAAAATGCAAGCCACTAGACCACCAGGGAGGATACCGACTGAGAAAATACGGATGCTGTTTATTAGTTTCTGAAGATTGAAAAGAGGACTTACCTGACCGGGAATCGAACCCGGGCCGCGGCGGTGAGAGCGCCGAATCCTAGCCACTAGACCACCAGGGAAGAGTTGGGAACTTGTTGCCCACCAGAGAGCAGATTTACTGAGAAAGCTCTGGAAACGTCAAAAAGCAAGCGCGCAAAATGCTAGCCACTAGACCACCAGGTAGGATACCGACTGAGAAAATACGGATGCTGTTTATTAGTTTCTGAAGAGTGAAAAGAGGACTTCCCTGACCGGGAATCGAACCCGGGCCGCGGCGGTGAGAACGCCGAATCCTAGCCACTAGACCACCAGGGAAAAGTTGGGAACTTTTTGCCCACCAGGAACCAGATTTACTGAGAAAGCTCTGGAAAAATCAAAAAGCAAGTGCGCAAAATGCAAGCCACTAGACCACCAGGGAGGATACCGACTGAGAAAATACGGATGCTGTTTATTAGTTTCTGAAGATTGAAAAGAGGACTTCCCTGACCGGGAATCGAACCCGGGCCGCGGCGGTGAGAGCGCCGAATCCTAGCCACTAGACCACCAGGGAAGAGTTGGGAACTTGTTGCCCACCAGAGAGCAGATTTACTGAGAAAGCTCTGGAAACGTCAAAAAGCAAGCGCGCAAAATGCTAGCCACTAGACCACCAGGGAGGATATCGACTGAGAAAATACGGATGCTGTTTATTAGTTTCTGAAGATTGAAAAGAGGACTTCCCTGACCGGGAATCGAACCCGGGCCGCGGCGGTGAGAGCGCCGAATCCTAGCCACTAGACCACCAGGGAAAAGTTGGGAGCTTTTTGCCCACCAGAGAGCAGATTTACTGAGAAAGCTCTGGAAAAATCAAAAAGCAAGCGCGCAAAATGCAAGCCACTAGACCACCAGGGAGGATACCGACTGAGAAAATACGGATGCTGTTTATTAGTTTCTGAAGATTGAAAAGAGGACTTCCCTGACCGGGAATCGAACCCGGGCCGCGGCGGTGAGAACGCCGAATCCTAGCCACTAGACCACCAGGGAAGAGTTGGGAACTTTTTGCACACCAGAGATCAGATTTACTGAGAAAGCTCTGGAAACGTCAAAAAGCAAGCGCGCAAAATGCTAGCCACTAGACCACCAGGGAGGATACCGACTGAGAAAATACGAATGCAGTTTATTAGTATCTGAAGATTGAAAAGAGGACTTCCCTGACCGGGAATCGAACCCGGGCCGCGGCGGTGAGAACGCCGAATCCTAGCCACTAGACCACCAGGGAAGAGTTGGGAACTTTTTGCACACCAGAGAGCAGATTTACTGAGAAAGCTCTGGAAACGTCAAAAAGCAAGCGCGCAAAATGCTAGCCACTAGACCACCAGGGAGGATACCGACTGAGAAAATACGAATGCAGTTTATTAGTATCTGAAGATTGAAAAGAGGACTTCCCTGACCGGGAATCGAACCCGGGCCGCGGCAGTGAGAGCGCCGAATCCTAGCCACTAGACCACCAGGGAAAAGTTGGGAACTTTTTGCCCACCAGGAACCAGATTTACTGAGAAAGCTCTGGAAAAATCAAAAAGCAAGTGCGCAAAATGCAAGCCACTAGACCACCAGGGAGGATACCGACTGAGAAAATACGGATGCTGTTTATTAGTTTCTGAAGAGTGAAAAGAGGACTTCCCTGACCGGGAATCAAACCCGGGCCGCGGCGGTGAGAACGCCGAATCCTAGCCACTAGACCACCAGGGAAGAGTTGGGAACTTTTTGCACACCAGAGAGCAGATTTACTGAGAAAGCTCTGGAAACGTCAAAAAGCAAGCGCGCAAAATGCAAGCCACTAGACCACCAGGGAGGATACCGACTGAGAAAATACGAATGCAGTTTATTAGTATCTGAAGATTGAAAAGAGGACTTCCCTGACCGGGAATCGAACCCGGGCCGCGGCGGTGAGAGCGCCGAATCCTAGCCACTAGACAACCAGGGAAAAGTTGGGAGCTTTTTGCCCACCAGAGAGCAGATTTACTGAGAAAGCTCTGGAAAAATCAAAAAGCAAGCGCGCAAAATGCAAGCCACTAGACCACCAGGGAGGATACCGACTGAGAAAATACGGATGCTGTTTATTAGTTTCTGAAGATTGAAAAGAGGACTTCCCTGACCGGGAATCGAACCCGGGCCGCGGCGGTGAGAGCGCCGAATCCTAGCCACTAGACCACCAGGGAAAAGTTGGGAACTTTTTGCCCACCAGGAACCAGATTTACTGAGAAAGCTCTGGAAAAATCAAAAAGCAAGTGCGCAAAATGCAAGCCACTAGACCACCAGGGAGGATACCGACTGAGAAAATACGGATGCTGTTTATTAGTTTCTGAAGATTGAAAAGAGGACTTCCCTGACCGGGAATCGAACCCGGGCCGCGGCGGTGAGAGCGCCGAATCCTAGCCACTAGACCACCAGGGAAGAGTTGGGAACTTGTTACCCACCAGAGAGCAGATTTACTGAGAAAGCTCTGGAAACGTCAAAAAGCAAGTGCGCAAAATGCTAGCCACTAGACCACCAGGGAGGATATCGACTGAGAAAATACGGATGCTGTTTATTAGTTTCTGAAGATTGAAAAGAGGACTTCCCTGACCGGGAATCGAACACGGGCCGCGGCGGTGAGAGCGCCGAATCCTAGCCACTAGACAACCAGGGAAAAGTTGGGAGCTTTTTGCCCACCAGAGAGCAGATTTACTGAGAAAGCTCTGGAAAAATCAAAAAGCAAGCGCGCAAAATGCAAGCCACTAGACCACCAGGGAGGATACCGACTGAGAAAATACGGATGCTGTTTATTAGTTTCTGAAGATTGAAAATAGGACTTCCCTGACCGGGAATCGAACCCGGGCCGCGGCGGTGAGAGCGCCGAATCCTAGCCACTAGACCACCAGGGAAAAGTTGGGAACTTTTTGCCCACCAGGAACCAGATTTACTGAGAAAGCTCTGGAAAAATCAAAAAGCAAGTGCGCAAAATGCAAGCCACTAGACCACCAGGGAGGATACCGACTGAGAAAATACGGATGCTGTTTATTAGTTTCTGAAGATTGAAAAGAGGACTTCCCTGACCGGGAATCGAACCCGGGCCGCGGCGGTGAGAGCGCCGAATCCTAGCCACTAGACCACCAGGGAAAAGTTGGGAGCTTTTTGCCCACCAGAAACCAGATTTACTGAGAAAGCTCTGGAAATGTCAAACAGTAAGCGCGCAAAATGCAAGCCACTAGACCACCAGGGAGGATACCGACTGAGAAAATACGGATGCTGTTTATTAGTATCTGAAGATTGAAAAGAGGACTTCCCTGACCGGGAATCGAACCCGGGCCGCGGCGGTGAGAGCGCCGAATCCTAGCCACTAGACCACCAGGGAAAAGTTGGGAGCTTTTTGCCCACCAGAGAGCAGATTTACTGAGAAAGCTCTGGAAAAATCAAAAAGCAAGCGCGCAAAATGCAAGCTACTAGACCACCAGGGAGGATACCGACTGAGAAAATACGGATGCTGTTTATTAGTTTCTGAAGAGTGAAAAGAGGACTTCCCTGACCGGGAATCGAACCCAGGCCGCGGCGGTGAGAACGCCGAATCCTAGCCACTAGACCACCAGGGAAGAGTTGGGAACTTTTTGCCCACCAGAGAGCAGATTTACTGAGAAAGCTCTGGAAAAGTCAACAAGTAGGCGCGCAAAATGCAAGCCACTAGACCACCAGGGAGGATACCGACTGAGAAAATACGGATGCTGTTTATTAGTATCTGAAGATTGAAAAGAGGACTTCCCTGACCGGGAATCAAACCCGGGCCGCGGCGGTGAGAACGCCGAATCTTAGTCCTAGCCACTAGACCACCAGGGAGGATATCGACCAAGAAAATACGAATGCAGTTTATTAGTATCTGAAGATTGAAAAGAGGACTTCCCTGACCGGGAATCGAACCCGGGCCGCGGCGGTGAGAGCGCCGAATCCTAGCCACTAGACAACCAGGGAAAAGTTGGGAGCTTTTTGCCCACCAGAGAGCAGATTTACTGAGAAAGCTCTGGAAAAATCAAAAAGCAAGCGCGCAAAATGCAAGCCACTAGACCACCAGGGAGGATACCGACTGAGAAAATACGGATGCTGTTTATTAGTTTCTGAAGAGTGAAAAGAGGACTTCCCTGACCGGGAATCGAACCCGGGCCGCGGCGGTGAGAACGCCGAATCCTAGCCACTAGACCACCAGGGAAGAGTTGGGAACTTTTTGCACACCAGAGAGCAGATTTACTGAGAAAGCTCTGGAAACGTCAAAAAGCAAGCGCGCAAAATGCTAGCCACTAGACCACCAGGGAGGATACCGACTGAGAAAATACGAATGCAGTTTATTAGTATCTGAAGATTGAAAAGAGGACTTCCCTGACCGGGAACCGAACCCGGGCCGCGGCGGTGAGAGCGCCGAATCCTAGCCACTAGACAACCAGGGAAAAGTTGGGAGCTTTTTGCCCACCAGAGAGCAGATTTACTGAGAAAGCTCTGGAAAAATCAAAAAGCAAGCGCGCAAAATGCAAGCCACTAGACCACCAGGGAGGATACCGACTGAGAAAATACGGATGCTGTTTATTAGTTTCTGAAGATTGAAAAGAGGACTTCCCTGACCGGGAATCGAACCCGGGCCGCGGCGGTGAGAGCGCCGAATCCTAGCCACTAGACCACCAGGGAAAAGTTGGGAACTTTTTGCCCACCAGGAACCAGATTTACTGAGAAAGCTCTGGAAAAATCAAAAAGCAAGTGCGCAAAATGCAAGCCACTAGACCACCAGGGAGGATACCGACTGAGAAAATACGGATGCTGTTTATTAGTTTCTGAAGATTGAAAAGAGGACTTCCCTGACCGGGAATCGAACCCGGGCCGCGGCGGTGAGAGCGCCGAATCCTAGCCACTAGACCACCAGGGAAGAGTTGGGAACTTGTTGCCCACCAGAGAGCAGATTTACTGAGAAAGCTCTGGAAACGTCAAAAAGCAAGCGCGCAAAATGCTAGCCACTAGACCACCAGGGAGGATATCGACGGAGAAAATACGGATGCTGTTTATTAGTTTCTGAAGATTGAAAAGAGGACTTCCCTGACCGGGAATCGAACCCGGGCTGTGGCGGTGAGAGCGCCGAATCCTAGCCACTAGACCACCAGGGAAAAGTTGGGAGCTTTTTGCCCACCAGAGAGCAGATTTACTGAGAAAGCTCTGGAAAAGTCAACAAGTAGGCGCGCAAAATGCAAGCCACTAGTCCACCAGGGAGGATACCCACTGAGAAAATACGGATGCTGTTTATTAGTTTCTATAGAGTGAAAAGAGGACTTCCCTGACCGGGAATCGAACCCGGGCCGCGGCGGTGAGAACGCCGAATCCTAGCCACTAGACCACCAGGGAAAAGTTGGGAGCTTTTTGCCCACCAGAGAGCAGATTTACTGAGAAAGCTCTGGAAAAATCAAAAAGCAAGCGCGCAAAATGCTAGCCACTAGACCACCAGGGAGGATACCGACTGAGAAAATACGGATGCTGTTTATTAGTTTCTGAAGATTGAAAAGAGGACTTACCTGACCGGGAATCGAACCCGGGCCGCGGCGGTGAGAGCGCCGAATCCTAGCCACTAGACCACCAGGGAAGAGTTGGGAACTTTTTGCACACCAGAGAGCAGATTTACTGAGAAAGCTCTGGAAACGTCAAAAAGCAAGCGCGCAAAATGCTAGCCACTAGACCACCAGGGAGGATATCGACGGAGAAAATACGGATGCTGTTTATTAGTTTCTGAAGATTGAAAAGAGGACTTCCCTGACCGGGAATCGAACCCGGGCTGTGGCGGTGAGAGCGCCGAATCCTAGCCACTAGACCACCAGGGAAAAGTTGAGTGCTTTTTGCCCACCAGAGAGCAGATTTACTGAGAAAGCTCTGGAAAAGTCAACAAGTAGGCGCGCAAAATGCAAGCCACTAGACCACCAGGGAGGATACCCACTGAGAAAATACGGATGCTGTTTATTAGTTTCTATAGAGTGAAAAGAGGACTTCCCTGACCGGGAATCGAACCCGGGCCGCGGCGGTGAGAACGCCGAATCCTAGCCACTAGACCACCAGGGAAAAGTTGGGAGCTTTTTGCACACCAGAGAGCAGATTTACTGAGAAAGCTCTGGAAAAATCAAAAAGCAAGCGCGCAAAATGCTAGCCACTAGACCACCAGGGAGGATACCGACTGAGAAAATACGGATGCTGTTTATTAGTTTCTGAAGATTGAAAAGAGGACTTACCTGACCGGGAATCGAACCCGGGCCGCGGCGGTGAGAGCGCCGAATCCTAGCCACTAGACCACCAGGGAAGAGTTGGGAACTTTTTGCACACCAGAGAGCAGATTTACTGAGAAAGCTCTGGAAACGTCAAAAAGCAAGCGCGCAAAATGCAAGCCACTAGACCACCAGGGAGGATACCGACTGAGAAAATATGAATGCAGTTTATTAGTATCTGAAGATTGAAAAGAGGACTTCCCTGACCGGGAATCGAACCCGGGCCGCGGCGGTGAGAGCGCCGAATCCTAGCCACTAGACAACCAGGGAAAAGTTGGGAGCTTTTTGCCCACCAGAGAGCAGATTTACTGAGAAAGCTCTGGAAAAATCAAAAAGCAAGCGCGCAAAATGCAAGCCACTAGACCACCAGGGAGGATACCGACTGAGAAAATACGGATGCTGTTTATTAGTTTCTGAAGATTGAAAAGAGGACTTCCCTGACCGGGAATCGAACCCGGGCCGCGGCGGTGAGAGCGCCGAATCCTAGCCACTAGACAACCAGGGAAAAGTTGGGAACTTTTTGCCCACCAGGAACCAGATTTACTGAGAAAGCTCTGGAAAAATCAAAAAGCAAGTGCGCAAAATGCAAGCCACTAGACCACCAGGGAGGATACCGACTGAGAAAATACGGATGCTGTTTATTAGTTTCTGAAGATTGAAAAGAGGACTTCCCTGACCGGGAATCGAACCCGGGCCGCGGCGGTGAGAGCGCCGAATCCTAGCCACTAGACCACCAGGGAAGAGTTGGGAACTTGTTGCCCACCAGAGAGCAGATTTACTGAGAAAGCTCTGGAAACGTCAAAAAGCAAGCGCGCAAAATGCTAGCCACTAGACCACCAGGGAGGATATCGACTGAGAAAATACGGATGCTGTTTATTAGTTTCTGAAGATTGAAAAGAGGACTTCCCTGACCGGGAATCGAACCCGGGCCGCGGCGGTGAGAGCGCCGAATCCTACCCAGTAGACCACCAGGGAAAAGTTGGGAGCTTTTTGCCCACCAGAGAGCAGATTTACTGAGAAAGCTCTGGAAAAGTCAACAAGTAGGCGCGCAAAATGCAAGCCACTAGACCACCAGGGAGGATACCGACTGAGAAAATACGGATGCTGTTTATTAGTATCTGAAGATTGAAAAGAGGACTTCCCTGACCGGGAATCAAACCCGGGCCGCGGCGGTGAGAACGCCGAATCTTAGTCCTAGCCACTAGACCACCAGGGAGGATATCGACCAAGAAAATACGAATGCTGTTTATTAGTTTCTGAAGATTGAAAAGAGGACTTCCCTGACCGGGAATCGAACCCGGGCCGCGGCGGTGAGAGCGCCGAATCCTAGCCACTAGACCACCAGGGAAAAGTTGGGAGCTTTTTGCCCACCAGAAACCAGATTTACTGAGAAAGCTCTGGAAATGTCAAACAGTAAGCGCGCAAAATGCAAGCCACTAGACCACCAGGGAGGATACCGACTGAGAAAATACGGATGCTGTTTATTAGTTTCTGAAGATTGAAAAGAGGACTTCCCTGACCGGGAATCGAACCCGGGCCGCGGCGGTGAGAGCGCCGAATCCTAGCCACTAGACCACCAGGGAAAAGTTGGGAGCTTTTTGCCCACCAGAGAGCAGATTTACTGAGAAAGCTCTGGAAAAATCAAAAAGCAAGCGCGCAAAATGCAAGCCACTAGACCACCAGGGAGGATACCGACTGAGAAAATACGGATGCTGTTTATTAGTTTCTGAAGAGTGAAGAGAGGACTTCCCTGACCGGGAATCGAACCCGGGCCGCGGCGGTGAGAACGCCGAATCCTAGCCACTAGACCACCAGGGAAGAGTTGGGTACTTTTTGCACACCAGAGAGCAGATTTACTGAGAAAGCTCTGGAAACGTCAAAAAGCAAGCGCGCAAAATGCTAGCCACTAGACCACCAGGGAGGATACCGACTGAGAAAATACGAATGCAGTTTATTAGTATCTGAAGATTGAAAAGAGGACTTCCCTGACCGGGAATCGAACCCGGGCCGCGGCGGTGAGAGCGCCGAATCCTAGCCACTAGACAACCAGGGAAAAGTTGGGAGCTTTTTGCCCACCAGAGAGCAGATTTACTGAGAAAGCTCTGGAAAAATCTAAAAGCAAGCGCGCAAAATGCAAGCCACTAGACCACCAGGGAGGATACCGACTGAGAAAATACGGATGCTGTTTATTAGTTTCTGAAGATTGAAAAGAAGACTTCCCTGACCGGGAATCGAACCCGGGCCGCGGCGGTGAGAGCGCCGAATCCTAGCCACTAGACCACCAGGGAAAAGTTGGGAACTTTTTGCCCACCAGGAACCAGATTTACTGAGAAAGCTCTGGAAAAATCAAAAAGCAAGTGCGCAAAATGCAAGCCACTAGACCACCAGGGAGGATACCGACTGAGAAAATACGGATGCTGTTTATTAGTTTCTGAAGATTGAAAAGAGGACTTCCCTGACCGGGAATCGAACCCGGGCCGCGGCGGTGAGAGCGCCGAATCCTAGCCACTAGACCACCAGGGAAGAGTTGGGAACTTGTTGCCCACCAGAAACCAGATTTACTGAGAAAGCTCTGGAAACGTCAAAAAGCAAGCGCGCAAAATGCTAGCCACTAGACCACCAGGGAGGATATCGACTGAGAAAATACGGATGCTGTTTATTAGTTTCTGAAGATTGAAAAGAGGACTTCCCTGACCGGGAATCGAACCCGGGCCGCGGCGGTGAGAGCGCCGAATCCTAGCCACTAGACCACCAGGGAAAAGTTGGGAGCTTTTTGCCCACCAGAAACCAGATTTACTGAGAAAGCTCTGGAAATGTCAAACAGTAAGCGTGCAAAATGCAAGCCACTAGACCACCAGGGAGGATACCGACTGAGAAAATATGGACGCTGTTTATTAGTATCTGAAGATTGAAAAGAGGACTTCCCTTACCGGGAATCGAACCCGGGCCGCGGCGGTGAGAGCGCCGAATCCTAGCCACTAGACAACCAGGGAAAAGTTGGGAGCTTTTTGCCCACCAGAGAGCAGATTTACTGAGAAAGCTCTGGAAAAATCTAAAAGCAAGCGCGCAAAATGCAAGCCACTAGACCACCAGGGAGGATACCGACTGAGAAAATACGGATGCTGTTTATTAGTTTCTGAAGATTGAAAAGAAGACTTCCCTGACCGGGAATCGAACCCGGGCCGCGGCGGTGAGAGCGCCGAATCCTAGCCACTAGACCACCAGGGAAGAGTTGGGAACTTGTTGCCCACCAGAGAGCAGATTTACTGAGAAAGCTCTGGAAACGTCAAAAAGCAAGCGCGCAAAATGCTAGCCACTAGACCACCAGGGAGGATATCGACTGAGAAAATACGGATGCTGTTTATTAGTTTCTGAAGATTGAAAAGAGGACTTCCCTGACCGGGAATCAAACCCGGGCCGCGGCGGTGAGGGCGCCGAATCCTAGCCACTAGACCACCAGGGAAAAGTTGGGAGCTTTTTGCCCACCAGAAACCAGATTTACTGAGAAAGCTCTGGAAATGTCAAACAGTAAGCGTGCAAAATGCAAGCCACTAGACCACCAGGGAGGATACCGACTGAGAAAATATGGACGCTGTTTATTAGTATCTGAAGATTGAAAAGAGGACTTCCCTTACCGGGAATCGAACCCGGGCCGCGGCGGTGAGAGCGCCGAATCCTAGCCACTAGACCACCAGGGAAAAGTTGGGAGCTTTTTGCCCACCAGAGAGCAGATTTACTGAGAAAGCTCTGGAAAAATCAAAAAGCAAGTGCGCAAAATGCAAGCCACTAGACCACCAGGGAGGATACCGACTGAGAAAATACGGATGCTGTTTATTAGTTTCTGAAGAGTGAAAAGAGGACTTCCCTGACCGGGAATCGAACCCGGGCCGCGGCGGTGAGAACGCCGAATCCTAGCCACTAGACCACCAGGGAAGAGTTGGGAACTTTTTGCACACCAGAGAGCAGATTTACTGAGAAAGCTCTGGAAACGTCAAAAAGCAAGCGCGCAAAATGCTAGCCACTAGACCACCAGGGAGGATACCGACTGAGAAAATACGAATGCAGTTTATTAGTATCTGAAGATTGAAAAGAGGACTTCCCTGACCGGGAATCGAACCCGGGCCGCGGCGGTGAGAGCGCCGAATCCTAGCCACTAGACCACCAGGGAAAAGTTGGGAACTTTTTGCCCACCAGGAACCAGATTTACTGAGAAAGCTCTGGAAAAATCAAAAAGCAAGTGCGCAAAATGCAAGCCACTAGACCACCAGGGAGGATACCGACTGAGAAAATACGGATGCTGTTTATTAGTTTCTGAAGATTGAAAAGAGGACTTCCCTGACCGGGAATCGAACCCGGGCCGCGGCGGTGAGAGCGCCGAATCCTAGCCACTAGACCACCAGGGAAGAGTTGGGAACTTGTTGCCCACCAGAGAGCAGATTTACTGAGAAAGCTCTGGAAACGTCAAAAAGCAAGCGCGCAAAATGCAAGCCACTAGACCACCAGGGAGGATACCGACTGAGAAAATACGGATGCTGTTTATTAGTTTCTGAAGATTGAAAAGAGGACTTCCCTGACCGGGAATCGAACCCGGGCCGCGGCGGTGAGAGCGCCAAATCCTAGCCACTAGACCACCAGGGAAAAGTTGGGAGCTTTTTGCCCACCAGAGAGCAGATTTACTGAGAAAGCTCTGGAAACGTCAAAAAGCAAGCGCGCAAAATGCTAGCCACTACACCACCAGGGAGGATACCGACTGAGAAAATACGGATGCTGTTTATTAGTTTCTGAAGAGTGAAAAGAGGACTTCCCTGACCGGGAATTGAAACCAGGCCGCGGCGGTGAGAGCGCCGAATCCTAGCCACTAGACCACCAGGGAAGAGTTGGGAACTTTTTGCACACCAGAGAGCAGATTTACTGAGAAAGCTCTGGAAACGTCAAAAAGCAAGCGCGCAAAATGCTAGCCACTAGACCACCAGGGAGGATACCGACTGAGAAAATACGAATGCAGTTTATTAGTATCTGAAGATTGAAAAGAGGACTTCCCTGACCGGGAATCGAACCCGGGCCGCGGCGGTGAGAGCGCCGAATCCTAGCCACTAGACCACCAGGGAAAAGTTGGGAACTTTTTGCCCACCAGGAACCAGATTTACTGAGAAAGCTCTGGAAAAATCAAAAAGCAAGTGCGCAAAATGCAAGCCACTAGACCACCAGGGAGGATACCGACTGAGAAAATACGGATGCTGTTTATTAGTTTCTGAAGAGTGAAAAGAGGACTTCCCTGACCGGGAATCGAACCCGGGCCGCGGCGGTGAGAACGCCGAATCCTAGCCACTAGACCACCAGGGAAGAGTTGGGTACTTTTTGCACACCAGAGAGCAGATTTACTGAGAAAGCTCTGGAAACGTCAAAAAGCAAGCGCGCAAAATGCTAGCCACTAGACCACCAGGGAGGATACCGACTGAGAAAATACGGATGCTGTTTATTAGTTTCTGAAGATTGAAAAGAGGACTTCCCTGACCGGGAATCGAACCCGGGCCGCGGCGGTGAGAGCGCCAAATCCTAGCCACTAGACCACCAGGGAAAAGTTGGGAGCTTTTTGCCCACCAGAGAGCAGATTTACTGAGAAAGCTCTGGAAACGTCAAAAAGCAAGCGCGCAAAATGCTAGCCACTAGACCACCAGGGAGGATACCGACTGAGAAAATACGGATGCTGTTTATTAGTTTCTGAAGAGTGAAAAGAGGACTTCCCTGACCGGGAATTGAAACCAGGCCGCGGCGGTGAGAGCGCCGAATCCTAGCCACTAGACCACCAGGGAAGAGTTGGGAACTTTTTGCACACCAGAGAGCAGATTTACTGAGAAAGCTCTGGAAACGTCAAAAAGCAAGCGCGCAAAATGCTAGCCACTAGACCACCAGGGAGGATACCGACTGAGAAAATACGAATGCAGTTTATTAGTATCTGAAGATTGAAAAGAGGACTTCCCTGACCGGGAATCGAACCCGGGCCGCGGCGGTGAGAGCGCCGAATCCTAGCCACTAGACCACCAGGGAAAAGTTGGGAACTTTTTGCCCACCAGGAACCAGATTTACTGAGAAAGCTCTGGAAAAATCAAAAAGCAAGTGCGCAAAATGCAAGCCACTAGACCACCAGGGAGGATACCGACTGAGAAAATACGAATGCAGTTTATTAGTATCTGAAGATTGAAAAGAGGACTTCCCTGACCGGGAATCGAACCCGGGCCGCGGCGGTGAGAGCGCCGAATCCTAGCCACTAGACAACCAGGGAAAAGTTGGGAGCTTTTTGCCCACCAGAGAGCAGATTTACTGAGAAAGCTCTGGAAAAATCTAAAAGCAAGCGCGCAAAATGCAAGCCACTAGACCACCAGGGAGGATACCGACTGAGAAAATACGGATGCTGTTTATTAGTTTCTGAAGATTGAAAAGAAGACTTCCCTGACCGGGAATCGAACCCGGGCCGCGGCGGTGAGAGCGCCGAATCCTAGCCACTAGACCACCAGGGAAAAGTTGGGAACTTTTTGCCCACCAGGAACCAGATTTACTGAGAAAGCTCTGGAAAAATCAAAAAGCAAGTGCGCAAAATGCAAGCCACTAGACCACCAGGGAGGATACCGACTGAGAAAATACGGATGCTGTTTATTAGTTTCTGAAGATTGAAAAGAGGACTTCCCTGACCGGGAATCGAACCCGGGCCGCGGCGGTGAGAGCGCCGAATCCTAGCCACTAGACCACCAGGGAAGAGTTGGGAACTTGTTGCCCACCAGAGAGCAGATTTACTGAGAAAGCTCTGGAAACGTCAAAAAGCAAGCGCGCAAAATGCTAGCCACTAGACCACCAGGGAGGATATCGACTGAGAAAATACGGATGCTGTTTATTAGTTTCTGAAGATTGAAAAGAGGACTTCCCTGACCGGGAATCGAACCCGGGCCGCGGCGGTGAGAGCGCCGAATCCTAGCCACTAGACCACCAGGGAAAAGTTGGGAGCTTTTTGCCCACCAGAAACCAGATTTACTGAGAAAGCTCTGGAAATGTCAAACAGTAAGCGCGCAAAATGCAAGCCACTAGACCACCAGGGAGGATACCGACTGAGAAAATATGGACGCTGTTTATTAGTATCTGAAGATTGAAAAGAGGACTTCCCTTACCGGGAATCGAACCCGGGCCGCGGCGGTGAGAGCGCCGAATCCTAGCCACTAGACCACCAGGGAAAAGTTGGGAGCTTTTTGCCCACCAGAGAGCAGATTTACTGAGAAAGCTCTGGAAAAATCAAAAAGCAAGCGCGCAAAATGCAAGCCACTAGACCACCAGGGAGGATACCGACTGAGAAAATACGGATGCTGTTTATTAGTTTCTGAAGAGTGAAAAGAGGACTTCCCTGACCGGGAATCGAACCCGGGCCGCGGCGGTGAGAACGCCGAATCCTAGCCACTAGACCACCAGGGAAAAGTTGGGAACTTTTTGCCCACCAGGAACCAGATTTACTGAGAAAGCTCTGGAAAAATCAAAAAGCAAGTGCGCAAAATGCAAGCCACTAGACCACCAGGGAGGATACCGACTGAGAAAATACGGATGCTGTTTATTAGTTTCTGAAGAGTGAAAAGAGGACTTCCCTGACCGGGAATCGAACCCGGGCCGCGGCGGTGAGAACGCCGAATCCTAGCCACTAGACCACCAGGGAAGAGTTGGGAACTTTTTGCACACCAGAGAGCAGATTTACTGAGAAAGCTCTGGAAACGTCAAAAAGCAAGCGCGCAAAATGCTAGCCACTAGACCACCAGGGAGGATACCGACTGAGAAAATACGAATGCAGTTTATTAGTATCTGAAGATTGAAAAGAGGACTTCCCTGACCGGGAATCGAACCCAGGCCGCGGCGGTGAGAGCGCCGAATCCTAGCCACTAGACCACCAGGGAAAAGTTGGGAACTTTTTGCCCACCAGGAACCAGATTTACTGAGAAAGCTCTGGAAAAATCAAAAAGCAAGTGCGCAAAATGCAAGCCACTAGACCACCAGGGAGGATACCGACTGAGAAAATACGGATGCTGTTTATTAGTTTCTGAAGATTGAAAAGAGGACTTCCCTGACCGGGAATCGAACCCGGGCCGCGGCGGTGAGAGCGCCAAATCCTAGCCACTAGACCACCAGGGAAAAGTTGGGAGCTTTTTGCCCACCAGAGAGCAGATTTACTGAGAAAGCTCTGGAAAAGTCAACAAGTAGGCGCGCAAAATGCAAGCCACTAGACCACCAGGGAGGATACCGACTGAGAAAATACGGATGCTGTTTATTAGTATCTGAAGATTGAAAAGAGGACTTCCCTGACCGGGAATCGAACCCGGGCCGCGGCGGTGAGAGCGCCGAATCCTAGCCACTAGACCACCAGGGAAAAGTTGGGAACTTTTTGCCCACCAGGAACCAGATTTACTGAGAAAGCTCTGGAAAAATCAAAAAGCAAGTGCGCAAAATGCAAGCCACTAGACCACCAGGGAGGATACCGACTGAGAAAATACGGATGCTGTTTATTAGTTTCTGAAGAGTGAAAAGAGGACTTCCCTGACCGGGAATTGAAACCAGGCCGCGGCGGTGAGAGCGCCGAATCCTAGCCACTAGACCACCAGGGAAGAGTTGGGAACTTTTTGCACACCAGAGAGCAGATTTACTGAGAAAGCTCTGGAAACGTCAAAAAGCAAGCGCGCAAAATGCTAGCCACTAGACCACCAGGGAGGATACCGACTGAGAAAATACGAATGCAGTTTATTAGTATCTGAAGATTGAAAAGAGGACTTCCCTGACCGGGAATCGAACCCGGGCCGCGGCGGTGAGAGCGCCGAATCCTAGCCACTAGACCACCAGGGAAAAGTTGGGAACTTTTTGCCCACCAGGAACCAGATTTACTGAGAAAGCTCTGGAAAAATCAAAAAGCAAGTGCGCAAAATGCAAGCCACTAGACCACCAGGGAGGATACCGACTGAGAAAATACGGATGCTGTTTATTAGTTTCTGAAGATTGAAAAGAGGACTTCCCTGACCGGGAATCGAACCCGGGCCGCGGCGGTGAGAGCGCCGAATCCTAGCCACTAGACCACCAGGGAAGAGTTGGGAACTTGTTGCCCACCAGAGAGCAGATTTACTGAGAAAGCTCTGGAAACGTCAAAAAGCAAGCGCACAAAATGCTAGCCACTAGACCACCAGGGAGGATATCGACTGAGAAAATACGGATGCTGTTTATTAGTTTCTGAAGATTGAAAAGAGGACTTCCCTGACCGGGAATCGAACCCGGGCCGCGGCGGTGAGAGCGCCGAATCCTAGCCACTAGACCACCAGGGAAAAGTTGGGAGCTTTTTGCCCACCAGAGAGCAGATTTACTGAGAAAGCTCTGGAAAAGTCAACAAGTAGGCGCGCAAAATGCAAGCCACTAGACCACCAGGGAGGATACCGACTGAGAAAATACGGATGCTGTTTATTAGTATCTGAAGATTGAAAAGAGGACTTCCCTGACCGGGAATCGAACCCGGGCCGCGGCGGTGAGAGCGCCGAATCCTAGCCACTAGACCACCAGGGAAAAGTTGGGAGCTTTTTGCCCACCAGAAACCAGATTTACTGAGAAAGCTCTGGAAATGTCAAACAGTAAGCGCGCAAAATGCAAGCCACTAGACCACCAGGGAGGATACCGACTGAGAAAATACGGATGCTGTTTATTAGTATCTGAAGATTGAAAAGAGGACTTCCCTGACCGGGAATCGAACCCGGGCCGCGGCGGTGAGAGCGCCGAATCCTAGCCACTAGACCACCAGGGAAAAGTTGGGAGCTTTATGCCCACCAGAGAGCAGATTTACTGAGAAAGCTCTGGAAACGTCAAAAAGCAAGCGCGCAAAATGCTAGCCACTAGACCACCAGGGAGGATACCGACTGAGAAAATACGAATGCAGTTTATTAGTATCTGAAGATTGAAAAGAGGACTTCCCTGACCGGGAATCGAACCCGGGCCGCGGCGGTGAGAGCGCCGAATCCTAGCCACTAGACAACCAGGGAAAAGTTGGGAGCTTTTTGCCCACCAGAGAGCAGATTTACTGAGAAAGCTCTGGAAAAATCAAAAAGCAAGCGCGCAAAATGCAAGCCACTATATCACCAGGGAGGATACCGACTGAGAAAATACGGATGCTGTTTATTAGTTTCTGAAGATTGAAAAGAGGACTTCCCTGACCGGGAATCGAACCCGGGCCGCGGCGGTGAGAGCGCCGAATCCTAGCCACTAGACCACCAGGGAAGAGTTGGGAACTTGTTGCCCACCAGAGAGCAGATTTACTGAGAAAGCTCTGGAAACGTCAAAAAGCAAGAGCGCAAAATGCAAGCCACTAGACCACCAGGGAGGATACCGACTGAGAAAATACGGATGCTGTTTATTAGTTTCTGAAGATTGAAAAGAGGACTTCCCTGACCGGGAATCGAACCCGGGCCGCGGCGGTGAGAGCGCCGAATCCTAGCCACTAGACCACCAGGGAAAAGTTGGGAGCTTTTTGCCCACCAGAGAGCAGATTTACTGAGAAAGCTCTGGAAAAGTCAACAAGTAGGCGCGCAAAATGCAAGCCACTAGACCACCAGGGAGGATACCGACTGAGAAAATACGGATGCTGTTTATTAGTATCTGAAGATTGAAAAGAGGACTTCCCTGACCGGGAATCGAACCCGGGCCGCGGCGGTGAGAGCGCCGAATCCTAGCCACTAGACCACCAGGGAAAAGTTGGGAGCTTTTTGCCCACCAGAGAGCAGATTTACTGAGAAAGCTCTGGAAACGTCAAAAAGCAAGCGCGCAAAATGCTAGCCACTAGACCACCAGGGAGGATACCGACTGAGAAAATACGAATGCAGTTTATTAGTATCTGAAGATTGAAAAGAGGACTTCCCTGACCGGGAATCGAACCCGGGCCGCGGCGGTGAGAGCGCCGAATCCTAGCCACTAGACAACCAGGGAAAAGTTGGGAGCTTTTTGCCCACCAGAGAGCAGATTTACTGAGAAAGCTCTGGAAAAATCAAAAAGCAAGCGCGCAAAATGCAAGCCACTAGACCACCAGGGAGGATACCGACTGAGAAAATACGGATGCTGTTTATTAGTTTCTGAAGATTGAAAAGAGGACTTCCCTGACCGGGAAACGAACCCGGGCCGCGGCGGTGAGAGCGCCGAATCCTAGCCACTAGACCACCAGGGAAGAGTTGGGAACTTGTTGCCCACCAGAGAGCAGATTTACTGAGAAAGCTCTGGAAACGTCAAAAAGCAAGCGCGCAAAATGCTAGCCACTAGACCACCAGGGAGGATATCGACTGAGAAAATACGGATGCTGTTTATTAGTTTCTGAAGATTGAAAAGAGGACTTCCCTGACCGGGAATCGAACCCGGGCCGCGGCGGTGAGAGCGCCGAATCCTAGCCACTAGACCACCAGGGAAAAGTTGGGAGCTTTTTGCCCACCAGAGATCAGATTTACTGAGAAAGCTCTGGAAAAGTCAACAAGTAGGCGCGCAAAATGCAAGCCACTAGACCACCAGGGAGGATATCGACCAAGAAAATACGAATGCTGTTTATTAGTTTCTGAAGATTGAAAAGAGGACTTCCCTGACCGGGAATCGAACCCGGGCCGCGGCGGTGAGAGCGCCAAATCCTAGCCACTAGACCACCAGGGAAAAGTTGGGAGCTTTTTGCCCACCAGAGAGCAGATTTACTGAGAAAGCTCTGGAAACGTCAAAAAGCAAGCGCGCAAAATGCTAGCCACTAGACCACCAGGGAGGATACCGACTGAGAAAATACGAATGCAGTTTATTAGTATCTGAAGATTGAAAAGAGGACTTCCCTGACCGGGAATCAAACCCGGGCCGCGGCGGTGAGAACGCCGAATCTTAGTCCTAGCCACTAGACCACCAGGGAGGATATCGACCAAGAAAATACGAATGCTGTTTATTAGTTTCTGAAGATTGAAAAGAGGACTTCCCTGACCGGGAATCGAACCCGGGCCGCGGCGGTGAGAGCGCCGAATCCTAGCCACTAGACCACCAGGGAAAAGTTGGGAGCTTTTTGTCCACCAGAGAGCAGATTTACTGAGAAAGCTCTGGAAAAGTCAACAAGTAGGCGCGCAAAATGCAAGCCACTAGACCACCAGGGAGGATACCGACTGAGAAAATACGGATGCTGTTTATTAGTATCTGAAGATTGAAAAGAGGACTTCCCTGACCGGGAATCGAACCCAGGCCGCGGCGGTGAGAGCACCGAATCCTAGCCACTAGACCACCAGGGAAAAGTTGGGAGCTTTTTGCCCACCAGAGAGCAGATTTACTGAGAAAGCTCTGGAAAAGTCAACAAGTAGGCGCGCAAAATGCAAGCCACTAGACCACCAGGGAGGATACCGACTGAGAAAATACGGATGCTGTTTATTAGTATCTGAAGATTGAAAAGAGGACTTCCCTGACCGGGAATCGAACCCGGGCCGCGGCGGAGAGAGCGCCGAATCCTAGCCCAAAGACCACCAGGGAAGAGTTGGGAACTTTTTGCACACCAGAGAGCAGATTTACTGAGAAAGCTCTGGAAACGTCAAAAAGCAAGCGCGCAAAATGCTAGCCACTAGACCACCAGGGAGGATACCGACTGAGAAAATACGGATGCTGTTTATTAGTTTCTGAAGAGTGAAAAGAGGACTTCCCTGACCGGGAATCGAACCCGGGCCGCGGCGGTGAGAGCGCCGAATCCTAGCCACTAGACCACCAGGGAAAAGTTGGGAGCTTTTTGCCCACCAGAGAGCAGATTTACTGACAAAGCTCTGGAAATGTCAAACAGTAAGCGCGCAAAATGCAAGCCACTAGACCACCAGGGAGGATACCGACTGAGAAAATACGAATGCAGTTTATTAGTATCTGAAGATTGAAAAGAGGACTTCCCTGACCGGGAATCGAACCCGGGCCGCGGCGGTGAGAGCGCCGAATCCTAGCCACTAGACAACCAGGGAAAAGTTGGGAGCTTTTTGCCCACCAGAGAGCAGATTTACTGAGAAAGCTCTGGAAAAATCAAAAAGCAAGCGCGCAAAATGCAAGCCACTAGACCACCAGGGAGGATACCGACTGAGAAAATACGGATGCTGTTTATTAGTTTCTGAAGAGTGAAAAGGGGACTTCCCTGACCGGGAATCGAACCCGGGCCGCGGCGGTGAGAACGCCGAATCCTAGCCACTAGACCACCAGGGAAGAGTTGGGAACTTTTTGCCACACCAGAGAGCAGATTTACTGAGAAAGCTCTGGAAACGTCAAAAAGCAAGCGCGCAAAATGCTAGCCACTAGACCACCAGGGAGGATACCGACTGAGAAAATACGAATGCAGTTTATTAGTATCTGAAGATTGAAAAGAGGACTTCCCTGACCGGGAATCAAACCCGGGCCGCGGCGGTGAGAGCGCCGAATCCTAGCCACTAGACCACCAGGGAAAAGTTGGGAGCTTTTTGCCCACCAGAAACCAGATTTACTGAGAAAGCTCTGGAAAAATCAAAAAGCAAGCGCGCAAAATGCAAGCCACTAGACCACCAGGGAGGATACCGACTGAGAAAATACGGATGCTGTTTATTAGTTTCTGAAGATTGAAAAGAGGACTTCCCTGACCGGAAATTGAACCCGGGCCGCGGCGGTGAGAGCGCCGAATCCTACCCACTAGACCACCAGGGAAAAGTTGGGAGCTTTTTGCCCACCAGAGAGCAGATTTACTGAGAAAGCTCTGGAAAAATCAAAAAGCAAGCGCGCAAAATGCAAGCCACTAGACCACCAGGGAGGATACCGACTGAGAAAATACGGATGCTGTTTATTAGTTTCTGAAGATTGAAAAAAGGACTTCCCTGATCGGGAAATCGAACCCGGGCCGCGGCGGTGAGAGCGCCGAATCCTAGCCACTAGACCACCAGGGAAGAGTTGGGAACTTGTTGCCCACCAGAGAGCAGATTTACTGAGAAAGCTCTGGAAACGTCAAAAAAGCAAGCGCGCAAAATGCTAGCCACTAGACCACCAGGGAGGATATCGACTGAGAAAATACGGATGCTGTTTATTAGTTTCTGAAGATTGAAAAGAGGACTTCCCTGACCGGGAATCGAACCCGGGCCGCGGCGGTGAGAGCGCCGAATCTTAGTCCTAGCCACTAGACCACCAGGGAGGATATCGACCAAGAAAATACGAATGCTGTTTATTAGTTTCTGAAGATTGAAAAGAGGACTTCCCTGACCGGGAATCGAACCCGGGCCGCGGCGGTGAGAGCGCCGAATCCTAGCCACTAGACCACCAGGGAAAAGTTGGGAGCTTTTTGCCCACCAGAAATCAGATTTACTGAGAAAGCTCTGGAAATGTCAAACAGTAAGCGCGCAAAATGCAAGCCACTAGACCACCAGGGAGGATACCGACTGAGAAAATACGGATGCTGTTTATTAGTATCTGAAGATTGATAAGAGGACTTCCTGACCGGGAATCGAACCCGGGCCGCGGCGGTGAGAGCGCCGAATCCTAGCCACTAGACCACCAGGGAAAAGTTGGGAGCTTTTTGCCCACCAGAGAGCAGATTTACTGAGAAAGCTCTGGAAAAATCAAAAAGCAAGCGCGCAAAATGCAAGCCACTAGACCACCAGGGAGGATACCGACTGAGAAAATACGGATGCTGTTTATTAGTTTCTGAAGAGTGAAAAGAGGACTTCCCTGACCGGGAATCGAACCCGGGCCGCGGCGGTGAGAACGCCGAATCCTAGCCACTAGACCACCAGGGAAGAGTTGGGAACTTTTTGCACACCAGAGAGCAGATTTACTGAGAAAGCTCTGGAAACGTCAAAAAGCAAGCGCGCAAATGCTAGCCACTAGACCACCAGGGAGGATACCGACTGAGAAAATACGAATGCAGTTTATTAGTATCTGAAGATTGAAAAGAGGACTTCCCTGACCGGGAATCGAACCCGGGCCGCGGCGGTGAGAGCGCCGAATCCTAGTCACTAGACCACCAGGGAAAAGTTGGGAGCTTTTTGCCCACCAGAAACCAGATTTACTGAGAAAGCTCTGGAAAAATCAAAAAGCAAGCGCGCAAAATGCAAGCCACTAGACCACCAGGGAGGATACCGACTGAGAAAATACGGATGCTGTTTATTAGTTTCTGAAGATTGAAAAGAGGACTTACCTGACCGGGAATCGAACCCGGGCCCGCGGCGGTGAGAGCGCCGAATCCTAGCCACTAGACCACCAGGGAAGAGTTGGGAACTTGTTGCCCACCAGAGAGCAGATTTACTGAGAAAGCTCTGGAAACGTCAAAAAGCAAGCGCGCAAAATGCTAGCCACTAGACCACCAGGTAGGATACCGACTGAGAAAATACGGATGCTGTTTATTAGTTTCTGAAGAGTGAAAAGAGGACTTCCCTGACCGGGAATCGAACCCGGGCCGCGGCGGTGAGAACGCCGAATCCTAGCCACTAGACCACCAGGGAAAAGTTGGGAACTTTTTGCCCACCAGGAACCAGATTTACTGAGAAAGCTCTGGAAAAATCAAAAAGCAAGTGCGCAAAATGCAAGCCACTAGACCACCAGGGAGGATACCGACTGAGAAAATACGGATGCTGTTTATTAGTTTCTGAAGATTGAAAAGAGGACTTCCCTGACCGGGAATCGAACCCGGGCCGCGGCGGTGAGAGCGCCGAATCCTAGCCACTAGACCACCAGGGAAGAGTTGGGAACTTGTTGCCCACCAGAGAGCAGATTTACTGAGAAAGCTCTGGAAACGTCAAAAAGCAAGCGCGCAAAATGCTAGCCACTAGACCACCAGGGAGGATATCGACTGAGAAAATACGGATGCTGTTTATTAGTTTCTGAAGATTGAAAAGAGGACTTCCCTGACCGGGAATCGAACCCGGGCCGCGGCGGTGAGAGCGCCGAATCCTAGCCACTAGACCACCAGGGAAAAGTTGGGAGCTTTTTGCCCACCAGAGAGCAGATTTACTGAGAAAGCTCTGGAAAAATCAAAAAGCAAGCGCGCAAAATGCAAGCCACTAGACCACCAGGGAGGATACCGACTGAGAAAATACGGATGCTGTTTATTAGTTTCTGAAGATTGAAAAGAGGACTTCCCTGACCGGGAATCGAACCCGGGCCGCGGCGGTGAGAACGCCGAATCCTAGCCACTAGACCACCAGGGAAGAGTTGGGAACTTTTTGCACACCAGAGATCAGATTTACTGAGAAAGCTCTGGAAACGTCAAAAAGCAAGCGCGCAAAATGCTAGCCACTAGACCACCAGGGAGGATACCGACTGAGAAAATACGAATGCAGTTTATTAGTATCTGAAGATTGAAAAGAGGACTTCCCTGACCGGGAATCGAACCCGGGCCGCGGCGGTGAGAACGCCGAATCCTAGCCACTAGACCACCAGGGAAGAGTTGGGAACTTTTTGCACACCAGAGAGCAGATTTACTGAGAAAGCTCTGGAAACGTCAAAAAGCAAGCGCGCAAAATGCTAGCCACTAGACCACCAGGGAGGATACCGACTGAGAAAATACGAATGCAGTTTATTAGTATCTGAAGATTGAAAAGAGGACTTCCCTGACCGGGAATCGAACCCGGGCCGCGGCAGTGAGAGCGCCGAATCCTAGCCACTAGACCACCAGGGAAAAGTTGGGAACTTTTTGCCCACCAGGAACCAGATTTACTGAGAAAGCTCTGGAAAAATCAAAAAGCAAGTGCGCAAAATGCAAGCCACTAGACCACCAGGGAGGATACCGACTGAGAAAATACGGATGCTGTTTATTAGTTTCTGAAGAGTGAAAAGAGGACTTCCCTGACCGGGAATCAAACCCGGGCCGCGGCGGTGAGAACGCCGAATCCTAGCCACTAGACCACCAGGGAAGAGTTGGGAACTTTTTGCACACCAGAGAGCAGATTTACTGAGAAAGCTCTGGAAACGTCAAAAAGCAAGCGCGCAAAATGCAAGCCACTAGACCACCAGGGAGGATACCGACTGAGAAAATACGAATGCAGTTTATTAGTATCTGAAGATTGAAAAGAGGACTTCCTGACCGGGAATCGAACCCGGGCCGCGGCGGTGAGAGCGCCGAATCCTAGCCACTAGACAACCAGGGAAAAGTTGGGAGCTTTTTGCCCACCAGAGAGCAGATTTACTGAGAAAGCTCTGGAAAAATCAAAAAGCAAGCGCGCAAAATGCAAGCCACTAGACCACCAGGGAGGATACCGACTGAGAAAATACGGATGCTGTTTATTAGTTTCTGAAGATTGAAAAGAGGACTTCCCTGACCGGGAATCGAACCCGGGCCGCGGCGGTGAGAGCGCCGAATCCTAGCCACTAGACCACCAGGGAAAAGTTGGGAACTTTTTGCCCACCAGGAACCAGATTTACTGAGAAAGCTCTGGAAAAATCAAAAAGCAAGTGCGCAAAATGCAAGCCACTAGACCACCAGGGAGGATACCGACTGAGAAAATACGGATGCTGTTTATTAGTTTCTGAAGATTGAAAAGAGGACTTCCCTGACCGGGAATCGAACCCGGGCCGCGGCGGTGAGAGCGCCGAATCCTAGCCACTAGACCACCAGGGAAGAGTTGGGAACTTGTTACCCACCAGAGAGCAGATTTACTGAGAAAGCTCTGGAAACGTCAAAAAGCAAGTGCGCAAAATGCTAGCCACTAGACCACCAGGGAGGATATCGACTGAGAAAATACGGATGCTGTTTATTAGTTTCTGAAGATTGAAAAGAGGACTTCCCTGACCGGGAATCGAACCCGGGCCGCGGCGGTGAGAGCGCCGAATCCTAGCCACTAGACAACCAGGGAAAAGTTGGGAGCTTTTTGCCCACCAGAGAGCAGATTTACTGAGAAAGCTCTGGAAAAATCAAAAAGCAAGCGCGCAAAATGCAAGCCACTAGACCACCAGGGAGGATACCGACTGAGAAAATACGGATGCTGTTTATTAGTTTCTGAAGATTGAAAATAGGACTTCCCTGACCGGGAATCGAACCCGGGCCGCGGCGGTGAGAGCGCCGAATCCTAGCCACTAGACCACCAGGGAAAAGTTGGGAACTTTTTGCCCACCAGGAACCAGATTTACTGAGAAAGCTCTGGAAAAATCAAAAAGCAAGTGCGCAAAATGCAAGCCACTAGACCACCAGGGAGGATACCGACTGAGAAAATACGGATGCTGTTTATTAGTTTCTGAAGATTGAAAAGAGGACTTCCCTGACCGGGAATCGAACCCGGGCCGCGGCGGTGAGAGCGCCGAATCCTAGCCACTAGACCACCAGGGAAAAGTTGGGAGCTTTTTGCCCACCAGAAACCAGATTTACTGAGAAAGCTCTGGAAATGTCAAACAGTAAGCGCGCAAAATGCAAGCCACTAGACCACCAGGGAGGATACCGACTGAGAAAATACGGATGCTGTTTATTAGTATCTGAAGATTGAAAAGAGGACTTCCCTGACCGGGAATCGAACCCGGGCCGCGGCGGTGAGAGCGCCGAATCCTAGCCACTAGACCACCAGGGAAAAGTTGGGAGCTTTTTGCCCACCAGAGAGCAGATTTACTGAGAAAGCTCTGGAAAAATCAAAAAGCAAGCGCGCAAAATGCAAGCTACTAGACCACCAGGGAGGATACCGACTGAGAAAAATACGGATGCTGTTTATTAGTTTCTGAAGAGTGAAAAGAGGACTTCCCTGACCGGGAATCGAACCCAGGCCGCGGCGGTGAGAACGCCGAATCCTAGCCACTAGACCACCAGGGAAGAGTTGGGAACTTTTTGCCCACCAGAGAGCAGATTTACTGAGAAAGCTCTGGAAAAGTCAACAAGTAGGCGCGCAAATGCAAGCCACTAGACCACCAGGGAGGATACCGACTGAGAAAATACGGATGCTGTTTATTAGTATCTGAAGATTGAAAAGAGGACTTCCCTGACCGGGAATCAAACCCGGGCCGCGGCGGTGAGAACGCCGAATCTTAGTCCTAGCCACTAGACCACCAGGGAGGATATCGACCAAGAAAATACGAATGCAGTTTATTAGTATCTGAAGATTGAAAAGAGGACTTCCCTGACCGGGAATCGAACCCGGGCCGCGGCGGTGAGAGCGCCGAATCCTAGCCACTAGACAACCAGGGAAAAGTTGGGAGCTTTTTGCCCACCAGAGAGCAGATTTACTGAGAAAGCTCTGGAAAAATCAAAAAGCAAGCGCGCAAAATGCAAGCCACTAGACCACCAGGGAGGATACCGACTGAGAAAATACGGATGCTGTTTATTAGTTTCTGAAGAGTGAAAAGAGGACTTCCCTGACCGGGAATCGAACCCGGGCCGCGGCGGTGAGAACGCCGAATCCTAGCCACTAGACCACCAGGGAAGAGTTGGGAACTTTTTGCACACCAGAGAGCAGATTTACTGAGAAAGCTCTGGAAACGTCAAAAAGCAAGCGCGCAAAATGCTAGCCACTAGACCACCAGGGAGGATACCGACTGAGAAAATACGAATGCAGTTTATTAGTATCTGAAGATTGAAAAGAGGACTTCCCTGACCGGGAATCGAACCCGGGCCGCGGCGGTGAGAGCGCCGAATCCTAGCCACTAGACAACCAGGGAAAAGTTGGGAGCTTTTTGCCCACCAGAGAGCAGATTTACTGAGAAAGCTCTGGAAAAATCAAAAAGCAAGCGCGCAAAATGCAAGCCACTAGACCACCAGGGAGGATACCGACTGAGAAAATACGGATGCTGTTTATTAGTTTCTGAAGATTGAAAAGAGGACTTCCCTGACCGGGAATCGAACCCGGGCCGCGGCGGTGAGAGCGCCGAATCCTAGCCACTAGACCACCAGGGAAAAGTTGGGAACTTTTTGCCCACCAGGAACCAGATTTACTGAGAAAGCTCTGGAAAAATCAAAAAGCAAGTGCGCAAAATGCAAGCCACTAGACCACCAGGGAGGATACCGACTGAGAAAATACGGATGCTGTTTATTAGTTTCTGAAGATTGAAAAGAGGACTTCCCTGACCGGGAATCGAACCCGGGCCGCGGCGGTGAGAGCGCCGAATCCTAGCCACTAGACCACCAGGGAAGAGTTGGGAACTTGTTGCCCACCAGAGAGCAGATTTACTGAGAAAGCTCTGGAAACGTCAAAAAGCAAGCGCGCAAAATGCTAGCCACTAGACCACCAGGGAGGATATCGACGGAGAAAATACGGATGCTGTTTATTAGTTTCTGAAGATTGAAAAGAGGACTTCCCTGACCGGGAATCGAACCCGGGCTGTGGCGGTGAGAGCGCCGAATCCTAGCCACTAGACCACCAGGGAAAAGTTGGGAGCTTTTTGCCCACCAGAGAGCAGATTTACTGAGAAAGCTCTGGAAAAGTCAACAAGTAGGCGCGCAAAATGCAAGCCACTAGTCCACCAGGGAGGATACCCACTGAGAAAATACGGATGCTGTTTATTAGTTTCTATAGAGTGAAAAGAGGACTTCCCTGACCGGGAATCGAACCCGGGCCGCGGCGGTGAGAACGCCGAATCCTAGCCACTAGACCACCAGGGAAAAGTTGGGAGCTTTTTGCCCACCAGAGAGCAGATTTACTGAGAAAGCTCTGGAAAAATCAAAAAGCAAGCGCGCAAAATGCTAGCCACTAGACCACCAGGGAGGATACCGACTGAGAAAATACGGATGCTGTTTATTAGTTTCTGAAGATTGAAAAGAGGACTTACCTGACCGGGAATCGAACCCGGGCCGCGGCGGTGAGAGCGCCGAATCCTAGCCACTAGACCACCAGGGAAGAGTTGGGAACTTTTTGCACACCAGAGAGCAGATTTACTGAGAAAGCTCTGGAAACGTCAAAAAGCAAGCGCGCAAAATGCTAGCCACTAGACCACCAGGGAGGATATCGACGGAGAAAATACGGATGCTGTTTATTAGTTTCTGAAGATTGAAAAGAGGACTTCCCTGACCGGGAATCGAACCCGGGCTGTGGCGGTGAGAGCGCCGAATCCTAGCCACTAGACCACCAGGGAAAAGTTGAGTGCTTTTTGCCCACCAGAGAGCAGATTTACTGAGAAAGCTCTGGAAAAGTCAACAAGTAGGCGCGCAAAATGCAAGCCACTAGACCACCAGGGAGGATACCCACTGAGAAAATACGGATGCTGTTTATTAGTTTCTATAGAGTGAAAAGAGGACTTCCCTGACCGGGAATCGAACCCGGGCCGCGGCGGTGAGAACGCCGAATCCTAGCCACTAGACCACCAGGGAAAAGTTGGGAGCTTTTTGCACACCAGAGAGCAGATTTACTGAGAAAGCTCTGGAAAAATCAAAAAGCAAGCGCGCAAAATGCTAGCCACTAGACCACCAGGGAGGATACCGACTGAGAAAATACGGATGCTGTTTATTAGTTTCTGAAGATTGAAAAGAGGACTTACCTGACCGGGAATCGAACCCGGGCCGCGGCGGTGAGAGCGCCGAATCCTAGCCACTAGACCACCAGGGAAGAGTTGGGAACTTTTTGCACACCAGAGAGCAGATTTACTGAGAAAGCTCTGGAAACGTCAAAAAGCAAGCGCGCAAAATGCAAGCCACTAGACCACCAGGGAGGATACCGACTGAGAAAATATGAATGCAGTTTATTAGTATCTGAAGATTGAAAAGAGGACTTCCCTGACCGGGAATCGAACCCGGGCCGCGGCGGTGAGAGCGCCGAATCCTAGCCACTAGACAACCAGGGAAAAGTTGGGAGCTTTTTGCCCACCAGAGAGCAGATTTACTGAGAAAGCTCTGGAAAAATCAAAAAGCAAGCGCGCAAAATGCAAGCCACTAGACCACCAGGGAGGATACCGACTGAGAAAATACGGATGCTGTTTATTAGTTTCTGAAGATTGAAAAGAGGACTTCCCTGACCGGGAATCGAACCCGGGCCGCGGCGGTGAGAGCGCCGAATCCTAGCCACTAGACAACCAGGGAAAAGTTGGGAACTTTTTGCCCACCAGGAACCAGATTTACTGAGAAAGCTCTGGAAAAATCAAAAAGCAAGTGCGCAAAATGCAAGCCACTAGACCACCAGGGAGGATACCGACTGAGAAAATACGGATGCTGTTTATTAGTTTCTGAAGATTGAAAAGAGGACTTCCCTGACCGGGAATCGAACCCGGGCCGCGGCGGTGAGAGCGCCGAATCCTAGCCACTAGACCACCAGGGAAGAGTTGGGAACTTGTTGCCCACCAGAGAGCAGATTTACTGAGAAAGCTCTGGAAACGTCAAAAAGCAAGCGCGCAAAATGCTAGCCACTAGACCACCAGGGAGGATATCGACTGAGAAAATACGGATGCTGTTTATTAGTTTCTGAAGATTGAAAAGAGGACTTCCCTGACCGGGAATCGAACCCGGGCCGCGGCGGTGAGAGCGCCGAATCCTACCCAGTAGACCACCAGGGAAAAGTTGGGAGCTTTTTGCCCACCAGAGAGCAGATTTACTGAGAAAGCTCTGGAAAAGTCAACAAGTAGGCGCGCAAAATGCAAGCCACTAGACCACCAGGGAGGATACCGACTGAGAAAATACGGATGCTGTTTATTAGTATCTGAAGATTGAAAAGAGGACTTCCCTGACCGGGAATCAAACCCGGGCCGCGGCGGTGAGAACGCCGAATCTTAGTCCTAGCCACTAGACCACCAGGGAGGATATCGACCAAGAAAATACGAATGCTGTTTATTAGTTTCTGAAGATTGAAAAGAGGACTTCCCTGACCGGGAATCGAACCCGGGCCGCGGCGGTGAGAGCGCCGAATCCTAGCCACTAGACCACCAGGGAAAAGTTGGGAGCTTTTTGCCCACCAGAAACCAGATTTACTGAGAAAGCTCTGGAAATGTCAAACAGTAAGCGCGCAAAATGCAAGCCACTAGACCACCAGGGAGGATACCGACTGAGAAAATACGGATGCTGTTTATTAGTTTCTGAAGATTGAAAAGAGGACTTCCCTGACCGGGAATCGAACCCGGGCCGCGGCGGTGAGAGCGCCGAATCCTAGCCACTAGACCACCAGGGAAAAGTTGGGAGCTTTTTGCCCACCAGAGAGCAGATTTACTGAGAAAGCTCTGGAAAAATCAAAAAGCAAGCGCGCAAAATGCAAGCCACTAGACCACCAGGGAGGATACCGACTGAGAAAATACGGATGCTGTTTATTAGTTTCTGAAGAGTGAAGAGAGGACTTCCCTGACCGGGAATCGAACCCGGGCCGCGGCGGTGAGAACGCCGAATCCTAGCCACTAGACCACCAGGGAAGAGTTGGGTACTTTTTGCACACCAGAGAGCAGATTTACTGAGAAAGCTCTGGAAACGTCAAAAAGCAAGCGCGCAAAATGCTAGCCACTAGACCACCAGGGAGGATACCGACTGAGAAAATACGAATGCAGTTTATTAGTATCTGAAGATTGAAAAGAGGACTTCCCTGACCGGGAATCGAACCCGGGCCGCGGCGGTGAGAGCGCCGAATCCTAGCCACTAGACAACCAGGGAAAAGTTGGGAGCTTTTTGCCCACCAGAGAGCAGATTTACTGAGAAAGCTCTGGAAAAATCTAAAAGCAAGCGCGCAAAATGCAAGCCACTAGACCACCAGGGAGGATACCGACTGAGAAAATACGGATGCTGTTTATTAGTTTCTGAAGATTGAAAAGAAGACTTCCCTGACCGGGAATCGAACCCGGGCCGCGGCGGTGAGAGCGCCGAATCCTAGCCACTAGACCACCAGGGAAAAGTTGGGAACTTTTTGCCCACCAGGAACCAGATTTACTGAGAAAGCTCTGGAAAAATCAAAAAGCAAGTGCGCAAAATGCAAGCCACTAGACCACCAGGGAGGATACCGACTGAGAAAATACGGATGCTGTTTATTAGTTTCTGAAGATTGAAAAGAGGACTTCCCTGACCGGGAATCGAACCCGGGCCGCGGCGGTGAGAGCGCCGAATCCTAGCCACTAGACCACCAGGGAAGAGTTGGGAACTTGTTGCCCACCAGAAACCAGATTTACTGAGAAAGCTCTGGAAACGTCAAAAAGCAAGCGCGCAAAATGCTAGCCACTAGACCACCAGGGAGGATATCGACTGAGAAAATACGGATGCTGTTTATTAGTTTCTGAAGATTGAAAAGAGGACTTCCCTGACCGGGAATCGAACCCGGGCCGCGGCGGTGAGAGCGCCGAATCCTAGCCACTAGACCACCAGGGAAAAGTTGGGAGCTTTTTGCCCACCAGAAACCAGATTTACTGAGAAAGCTCTGGAAATGTCAAACAGTAAGCGTGCAAAATGCAAGCCACTAGACCACCAGGGAGGATACCGACTGAGAAAATATGGACGCTGTTTATTAGTATCTGAAGATTGAAAAGAGGACTTCCCTTACCGGGAATCGAACCCGGGCCGCGGCGGTGAGAGCGCCGAATCCTAGCCACTAGACAACCAGGGAAAAGTTGGGAGCTTTTTGCCCACCAGAGAGCAGATTTACTGAGAAAGCTCTGGAAAAATCTAAAAGCAAGCGCGCAAAATGCAAGCCACTAGACCACCAGGGAGGATACCGACTGAGAAAATACGGATGCTGTTTATTAGTTTCTGAAGATTGAAAAGAAGACTTCCCTGACCGGGAATCGAACCCGGGCCGCGGCGGTGAGAGCGCCGAATCCTAGCCACTAGACCACCAGGGAAGAGTTGGGAACTTGTTGCCCACCAGAGAGCAGATTTACTGAGAAAGCTCTGGAAACGTCAAAAAGCAAGCGCGCAAAATGCTAGCCACTAGACCACCAGGGAGGATATCGACTGAGAAAATACGGATGCTGTTTATTAGTTTCTGAAGATTGAAAAGAGGACTTCCCTGACCGGGAATCAAACCCGGGCCGCGGCGGTGAGGGCGCCGAATCCTAGCCACTAGACCACCAGGGAAAAGTTGGGAGCTTTTTGCCCACCAGAAACCAGATTTACTGAGAAAGCTCTGGAAATGTCAAACAGTAAGCGTGCAAAATGCAAGCCACTAGACCACCAGGGAGGATACCGACTGAGAAAATATGGACGCTGTTTATTAGTATCTGAAGATTGAAAAGAGGACTTCCCTTACCGGGAATCGAACCCGGGCCGCGGCGGTGAGAGCGCCGAATCCTAGCCACTAGACCACCAGGGAAAAGTTGGGAGCTTTTTGCCCACCAGAGAGCAGATTTACTGAGAAAGCTCTGGAAAAATCAAAAAGCAAGTGCGCAAAATGCAAGCCACTAGACCATCAGGGAGGATACCGACTGAGAAAATACGGATGCTGTTTATTAGTTTCTGAAGAGTGAAAAGAGGACTTCCCTGACCGGGAATCGAACCCGGGCCGCGGCGGTGAGAACGCCGAATCCTAGCCACTAGACCACCAGGGAAGAGTTGGGAACTTTTTGCACACCAGAGAGCAGATTTACTGAGAAAGCTCTGGAAACGTCAAAAAGCAAGCGCGCAAAATGCTAGCCACTAGACCACCAGGGAGGATACCGACTGAGAAAATACGAATGCAGTTTATTAGTATCTGAAGATTGAAAAGAGGACTTCCCTGACCGGGAATCGAACCCGGGCCGCGGCGGTGAGAGCGCCGAATCCTAGCCACTAGACCACCAGGGAAAAGTTGGGAACTTTTTGCCCACCAGGAACCAGATTTACTGAGAAAGCTCTGGAAAAATCAAAAAGCAAGTGCGCAAAATGCAAGCCACTAGACCACCAGGGAGGATACCGACTGAGAAAATACGGATGCTGTTTATTAGTTTCTGAAGATTGAAAAGAGGACTTCCCTGACCGGGAATCGAACCCGGGCCGCGGCGGTGAGAGCGCCGAATCCTAGCCACTAGACCACCAGGGAAGAGTTGGGAACTTGTTGCCCACCAGAGAGCAGATTTACTGAGAAAGCTCTGGAAACGTCAAAAAGCAAGCGCGCAAAATGCAAGCCACTAGACCACCAGGGAGGATACCGACTGAGAAAATACGGATGCTGTTTATTAGTTTCTGAAGATTGAAAAGAGGACTTCCCTGACCGGGAATCGAACCCGGGCCGCGGCGGTGAGAGCGCCAAATCCTAGCCACTAGACCACCAGGGAAAAGTTGGGAGCTTTTTGCCCACCAGAGAGCAGATTTACTGAGAAAGCTCTGGAAACGTCAAAAAGCAAGCGCGCAAAATGCTAGCCACTAGACCACCAGGGAGGATACCGACTGAGAAAATACGGATGCTGTTTATTAGTTTCTGAAGAGTGAAAAGAGGACTTCCCTGACCGGGAATTGAAACCAGGCCGCGGCGGTGAGAGCGCCGAATCCTAGCCACTAGACCACCAGGGAAGAGTTGGGAACTTTTTGCACACCAGAGAGCAGATTTACTGAGAAAGCTCTGGAAACGTCAAAAAGCAAGCGCGCAAAATGCTAGCCACTAGACCACCAGGGAGGATACCGACTGAGAAAATACGAATGCAGTTTATTAGTATCTGAAGATTGAAAAGAGGACTTCCCTGACCGGGAATCGAACCCGGGCCGTGGCGGTGAGAGCGCCGAATCCTAGCCACTAGACCACCAGGGAAAAGTTGGGAACTTTTTGCCCACCAGGAACCAGATTTACTGAGAAAGCTCTGGAAAAATCAAAAAGCAAGTGCGCAAAATGCAAGCCACTAGACCACCAGGGAGGATACCGACTGAGAAAATACGAATGCAGTTTATTAGTATCTGAAGATTGAAAAGAGGACTTCCCTGACCGGGAATCGAACCCGGGCCGCGGCGGTGAGAGCGCCGAATCCTAGCCACTAGACAACCAGGGAAAAGTTGGGAGCTTTTTGCCCACCAGAGAGCAGATTTACTGAGAAAGCTCTGGAAAAATCTAAAAGCAAGCGCGCAAAATGCAAGCCACTAGACCACCAGGGAGGATACCGACTGAGAAAATACGGATGCTGTTTATTAGTTTCTGAAGATTGAAAAGAAGACTTCCCTGACCGGGAATCGAACCCGGGCCGCGGCGGTGAGAGCGCCGAATCCTAGCCACTAGACCACCAGGGAAAAGTTGGGAACTTTTTGCCCACCAGGAACCAGATTTACTGAGAAAGCTCTGGAAAAATCAAAAAGCAAGTGCGCAAAATGCAAGCCACTAGACCACCAGGGAGGATACCGACTGAGAAAATACGGATGCTGTTTATTAGTTTCTGAAGATTGAAAAGAGGACTTCCCTGACCGGGAATCGAACCCGGGCCGCGGCGGTGAGAGCGCCGAATCCTAGCCACTAGACCACCAGGGAAGAGTTGGGAACTTGTTGCCCACCAGAGAGCAGATTTACTGAGAAAGCTCTGGAAACGTCAAAAAGCAAGCGCGCAAAATGCTAGCCACTAGACCACCAGGGAGGATATCGACTGAGAAAATACGGATGCTGTTTATTAGTTTCTGAAGATTGAAAAGAGGACTTCCCTGACCGGGAATCGAACCCGGGCCGCGGCGGTGAGAGCGCCGAATCCTAGCCACTAGACCACCAGGGAAAAGTTGGGAGCTTTTTGCCCACCAGAAACCAGATTTACTGAGAAAGCTCTGGAAATGTCAAACAGTAAGCGCGCAAAATGCAAGCCACTAGACCACCAGGGAGGATACCGACTGAGAAAATATGGACGCTGTTTATTAGTATCTGAAGATTGAAAAGAGGACTTCCCTTACCGGGAATCGAACCCGGGCCGCGGCGGTGAGAGCGCCGAATCCTAGCCACTAGACCACCAGGGAAAAGTTGGGAGCTTTTTGCCCACCAGAGAGCAGATTTACTGAGAAAGCTCTGGAAAAATCAAAAAGCAAGCGCGCAAAATGCAAGCCACTAGACCACCAGGGAGGATACCGACTGAGAAAATACGGATGCTGTTTATTAGTTTCTGAAGAGTGAAAAGAGGACTTCCCTGACCGGGAATCGAACCCGGGCCGCGGCGGTGAGAACGCCGAATCCTAGCCACTAGACCACCAGGGAAAAGTTGGGAACTTTTTGCCCACCAGGAACCAGATTTACTGAGAAAGCTCTGGAAAAATCAAAAAGCAAGTGCGCAAAATGCAAGCCACTAGACCACCAGGGAGGATACCGACTGAGAAAATACGGATGCTGTTTATTAGTTTCTGAAGAGTGAAAAGAGGACTTCCCTGACCGGGAATCGAACCCGGGCCGCGGCGGTGAGAACGCCGAATCCTAGCCACTAGACCACCAGGGAAGAGTTGGGAACTTTTTGCACACCAGAGAGCAGATTTACTGAGAAAGCTCTGGAAACGTCAAAAAGCAAGCGCGCAAAATGCTAGCCACTAGACCACCAGGGAGGATACCGACTGAGAAAATACGAATGCAGTTTATTAGTATCTGAAGATTGAAAAGAGGACTTCCCTGACCGGGAATCGAACCCAGGCCGCGGCGGTGAGAGCGCCGAATCCTAGCCACTAGACCACCAGGGAAAAGTTGGGAACTTTTTGCCCACCAGGAACCAGATTTACTGAGAAAGCTCTGGAAAAATCAAAAAGCAAGTGCGCAAAATGCAAGCCACTAGACCACCAGGGAGGATACCGACTGAGAAAATACGGATGCTGTTTATTAGTTTCTGAAGATTGAAAAGAGGACTTCCCTGACCGGGAATCGAACCCGGGCCGCGGCGGTGAGAGCGCCGAATCCTAGCCACTAGACCACCAGGGAAGAGTTGGGAACTTGTTGCCCACCAGAGAGCAGATTTACTGAGAAAGCTCTGGAAACGTCAAAAAGCAAGCGCGCAAAATGCAAGCCACTAGACCACCAGGGAGGATACCGACTGAGAAAATACGGATGCTGTTTATTAGTTTCTGAAGATTGAAAAGAGGACTTCCCTGACCGGGAATCGAACCCGGGCCGCGGCGGTGAGAGCGCCAAATCCTAGCCACTAGACCACCAGGGAAAAGTTGGGAGCTTTTTGCCCACCAGAGAGCAGATTTACTGAGAAAGCTCTGGAAAAGTCAACAAGTAGGCGCGCAAAATGCAAGCCACTAGACCACCAGGGAGGATACCGACTGAGAAAATACGGATGCTGTTTATTAGTATCTGAAGATTGAAAAGAGGACTTCCCTGACCGGGAATCGAACCCGGGCCGCGGCGGTGAGAGCGCCGAATCCTAGCCACTAGACCACCAGGGAAAAGTTGGGAACTTTTTGCCCACCAGGAACCAGATTTACTGAGAAAGCTCTGGAAAAATCAAAAAGCAAGTGCGCAAAATGCAAGCCACTAGACCACCAGGGAGGATACCGACTGAGAAAATACGGATGCTGTTTATTAGTTTCTGAAGAGTGAAAAGAGGACTTCCCTGACCGGGAATTGAAACCAGGCCGCGGCGGTGAGAGCGCCGAATCCTAGCCACTAGACCACCAGGGAAGAGTTGGGAACTTTTTGCACACCAGAGAGCAGATTTACTGAGAAAGCTCTGGAAACGTCAAAAAGCAAGCGCGCAAAATGCTAGCCACTAGACCACCAGGGAGGATACCGACTGAGAAAATACGAATGCAGTTTATTAGTATCTGAAGATTGAAAAGAGGACTTCCCTGACCGGGAATCGAACCCGGGCCGCGGCGGTGAGAGCGCCGAATCCTAGCCACTAGACCACCAGGGAAAAGTTGGGAACTTTTTGCCCACCAGGAACCAGATTTACTGAGAAAGCTCTGGAAAAATCAAAAAGCAAGTGCGCAAAATGCAAGCCACTAGACCACCAGGGAGGATACCGACTGAGAAAATACGGATGCTGTTTATTAGTTTCTGAAGATTGAAAAGAGGACTTCCCTGACCGGGAATCGAACCCGGGCCGCGGCGGTGAGAGCGCCGAATCCTAGCCACTAGACCACCAGGGAAGAGTTGGGAACTTGTTGCCCACCAGAGAGCAGATTTACTGAGAAAGCTCTGGAAACGTCAAAAAGCAAGCGCACAAAATGCTAGCCACTAGACCACCAGGGAGGATATCGACTGAGAAAATACGGATGCTGTTTATTAGTTTCTGAAGATTGAAAAGAGGACTTCCCTGACCGGGAATCGAACCCGGGCCGCGGCGGTGAGAGCGCCGAATCCTAGCCACTAGACCACCAGGGAAAAGTTGGGAGCTTTTTGCCCACCAGAGAGCAGATTTACTGAGAAAGCTCTGGAAAAGTCAACAAGTAGGCGCGCAAAATGCAAGCCACTAGACCACCAGGGAGGATACCGACTGAGAAAATACGGATGCTGTTTATTAGTATCTGAAGATTGAAAAGAGGACTTCCCTGACCGGGAATCGAACCCGGGCCGCGGCGGTGAGAGCGCCGAATCCTAGCCACTAGACCACCAGGGAAAAGTTGGGAGCTTTTTGCCCACCAGAAACCAGATTTACTGAGAAAGCTCTGGAAATGTCAAACAGTAAGCGCGCAAAATGCAAGCCACTAGACCACCAGGGAGGATACCGACTGAGAAAATACGGATGCTGTTTATTAGTATCTGAAGATTGAAAAGAGGACTTCCCTGACCGGGAATCGAACCCGGGCCGCGGCGGTGAGAGCGCCGAATCCTAGCCACTAGACCACCAGGGAAAAGTTGGGAGCTTTATGCCCACCAGAGAGCAGATTTACTGAGAAAGCTCTGGAAACGTCAAAAAGCAAGCGCGCAAAATGCTAGCCACTAGACCACCAGGGAGGATACCGACTGAGAAAATACGAATGCAGTTTATTAGTATCTGAAGATTGAAAAGAGGACTTCCCTGACCGGGAATCGAACCCGGGCCGCGGCGGTGAGAGCGCCGAATCCTAGCCACTAGACAACCAGGGAAAAGTTGGGAGCTTTTTGCCCACCAGAGAGCAGATTTACTGAGAAAGCTCTGGAAAAATCAAAAAGCAAGCGCGCAAAATGCAAGCCACTATATCACCAGGGAGGATACCGACTGAGAAAATACGGATGCTGTTTATTAGTTTCTGAAGATTGAAAAGAGGACTTCCCTGACCGGGAATCGAACCCGGGCCGCGGCGGTGAGAGCGCCGAATCCTAGCCACTAGACCACCAGGGAAGAGTTGGGAACTTGTTGCCCACCAGAGAGCAGATTTACTGAGAAAGCTCTGGAAACGTCAAAAAGCAAGAGCGCAAAATGCAAGCCACTAGACCACCAGGGAGGATACCGACTGAGAAAATACGGATGCTGTTTATTAGTTTCTGAAGATTGAAAAGAGGACTTCCCTGACCGGGAATCGAACCCGGGCCGCGGCGGTGAGAGCGCCGAATCCTAGCCACTAGACCACCAGGGAAAAGTTGGGAGCTTTTTGCCCACCAGAGAGCAGATTTACTGAGAAAGCTCTGGAAAAGTCAACAAGTAGGCGCGCAAAATGCAAGCCACTAGACCACCAGGGAGGATACCGACTGAGAAAATACGGATGCTGTTTATTAGTATCTGAAGATTGAAAAGAGGACTTCCCTGACCGGGAATCGAACCCGGGCCGCGGCGGTGAGAGCGCCGAATCCTAGCCACTAGACCACCAGGGAAAAGTTGGGAGCTTTTTGCCCACCAGAGAGCAGATTTACTGAGAAAGCTCTGGAAACGTCAAAAAGCAAGCGCGCAAAATGCTAGCCACTAGACCACCAGGGAGGATACCGACTGAGAAAATACGAATGCAGTTTATTAGTATCTGAAGATTGAAAAGAGGACTTCCCTGACCGGGAATCGAACCCGGGCCGCGGCGGTGAGAGCGCCGAATCCTAGCCACTAGACAACCAGGGAAAAGTTGGGAGCTTTTTGCCCACCAGAGAGCAGATTTACTGAGAAAGCTCTGGAAAAATCAAAAAGCAAGCGCGCAAAATGCAAGCCACTAGACCACCAGGGAGGATACCGACTGAGAAAATACGGATGCTGTTTATTAGTTTCTGAAGATTGAAAAGAGGACTTCCCTGACCGGGAAACGAACCCGGGCCGCGGCGGTGAGAGCGCCGAATCCTAGCCACTAGACCACCAGGGAAGAGTTGGGAACTTGTTGCCCACCAGAGAGCAGATTTACTGAGAAAGCTCTGGAAACGTCAAAAAGCAAGCGCGCAAAATGCTAGCCACTAGACCACCAGGGAGGATATCGACTGAGAAAATACGGATGCTGTTTATTAGTTTCTGAAGATTGAAAAGAGGACTTCCCTGACCGGGAATCGAACCCGGGCCGCGGCGGTGAGAGCGCCGAATCCTAGCCACTAGACCACCAGGGAAAAGTTGGGAGCTTTTTGCCCACCAGAGATCAGATTTACTGAGAAAGCTCTGGAAAAGTCAACAAGTAGGCGCGCAAAATGCAAGCCACTAGACCACCAGGGAGGATATCGACCAAGAAAATACGAATGCTGTTTATTAGTTTCTGAAGATTGAAAAGAGGACTTCCCTGACCGGGAATCGAACCCGGGCCGCGGCGGTGAGAGCGCCAAATCCTAGCCACTAGACCACCAGGGAAAAGTTGGGAGCTTTTTGCCCACCAGAGAGCAGATTTACTGAGAAAGCTCTGGAAACGTCAAAAAGCAAGCGCGCAAAATGCTAGCCACTAGACCACCAGGGAGGATACCGACTGAGAAAATACGAATGCAGTTTATTAGTATCTGAAGATTGAAAAGAGGACTTCCCTGACCGGGAATCAAACCCGGGCCGCGGCGGTGAGAACGCCGAATCTTAGTCCTAGCCACTAGACCACCAGGGAGGATATCGACCAAGAAAATACGAATGCTGTTTATTAGTTTCTGAAGATTGAAAAGAGGACTTCCCTGACCGGGAATCGAACCCGGGCCGCGGCGGTGAGAGCGCCGAATCCTAGCCACTAGACCACCAGGGAAAAGTTGGGAGCTTTTTGTCCACCAGAGAGCAGATTTACTGAGAAAGCTCTGGAAAAGTCAACAAGTAGGCGCGCAAAATGCAAGCCACTAGACCACCAGGGAGGATACCGACTGAGAAAATACGGATGCTGTTTATTAGTATCTGAAGATTGAAAAGAGGACTTCCCTGACCGGGAATCGAACCCAGGCCGCGGCGGTGAGAGCACCGAATCCTAGCCACTAGACCACCAGGGAAAAGTTGGGAGCTTTTTGCCCACCAGAGAGCAGATTTACTGAGAAAGCTCTGGAAAAGTCAACAAGTAGGCGCGCAAAATGCAAGCCACTAGACCACCAGGGAGGATACCGACTGAGAAAATACGGATGCTGTTTATTAGTATCTGAAGATTGAAAAGAGGACTTCCCTGACCGGGAATCGAACCCGGGCCGCGGCGGAGAGAGCGCCGAATCCTAGCCCAAAGACCACCAGGGAAGAGTTGGGAACTTTTTGCACACCAGAGAGCAGATTTACTGAGAAAGCTCTGGAAACGTCAAAAAGCAAGCGCGCAAAATGCTAGCCACTAGACCACCAGGGAGGATACCGACTGAGAAAATACGGATGCTGTTTATTAGTTTCTGAAGAGTGAAAAGAGGACTTCCCTGACCGGGAATCGAACCCGGGCCGCGGCGGTGAGAGCGCCGAATCCTAGCCACTAGACCACCAGGGAAAAGTTGGGAGCTTTTTGCCCACCAGAGAGCAGATTTACTGACAAAGCTCTGGAAATGTCAAACAGTAAGCGCGCAAAATGCAAGCCACTAGACCACCAGGGAGGATACCGACTGAGAAAATACGAATGCAGTTTATTAGTATCTGAAGATTGAAAAGAGGACTTCCCTGACCGGGAATCGAACCCGGGCCGCGGCGGTGAGAGCGCCGAATCCTAGCCACTAGACAACCAGGGAAAAGTTGGGAGCTTTTTGCCCACCAGAGAGCAGATTTACTGAGAAAGCTCTGGAAAAATCAAAAAGCAAGCGCGCAAAATGCAAGCCACTAGACCACCAGGGAGGATACCGACTGAGAAAATACGGATGCTGTTTATTAGTTTCTGAAGATTGAAAAGAGGACTTCCCTGACCGGGAATCGAACCCGGGCCGCGGCGGTGAGAGCGCCGAATCCTAGCCACTAGACCACCAGGGAGGATATCAACCAAGAATATACGAATGCTGTTTATTAGTTTCTGAAGATTGAAAAGAGGACTTCTCTGACCGGGAATCGAACCCGGGCCGCGGCGGTGAGAGCACCGAATCCTAGCCACTAGACCACCAAGGAAAAGTTGGGAACTTTTTGCCCACCAGAAACCAGATTTACTGAGAAAGCTCTGGAAATGTCAAACAGTAAGCGCGCAAAATGCAAGCCACTAGACCACCAGGGAGGATATCGACTGAGAAAATACGGATGCTGTTTATTAGTTTCTGAAGATTGAAAAGAAGACTTCCCTGACCAGGAATCGAACCCGGGCCGTGGCCGTGAGAGCGCCGAATCCTAGCCACTAGACCACCAGGGAAAAGTTGGGAACTTTTTGCCCACCAGGAACCAGATTTACTGAGAAAGCTCTGGAAAAGTCAAAAAGTAAGCGCGCAAAATGCAAGCCACTAGACCACCAGGGAGGATACCGACTGAGAAAATACGGATGCTGTTTATTAGTATCTGAAGATTGAAAAGAGGACTTCCCTGACCGGGAATCGAACCCGGGCCGCGGCGGTGAGAGCGCCGAATCCTAGCCACTAGACCACCAGGGAAAAGATGGGAGCTTTTTGCCCACCAGAGAGCAGATTTACTGAGAAAGCTCTGGAAAAATCAAAAAGCAAGTGCGCAAAATGCAAGCCACTAGACCACCAGGGAGGATATCGACCGAGAAAATACGAATGCTGTTTATTAGTTTCTGAAGATTGAAAAGAGGACTTCCCTGACCGGGAATCGAACCCGGGCCGCGGCGGTGAGAGCGCGGAATCCTAGCCACCAGACCACCAGGGAAAAGTTGGGAACTTTTTGCCCACCAGGAACCAGATTTACTGAGAAAGCTCTGGAAAAGTCAAAAAGTAAGCGCGCAAAATGCTAGCCACTAGACCACCAGGGAGGATACCGACTGAGAAAATACGGATGCTGTTTATTAGTATCTGAAGATTGAAAAGAGGACTTCCCTGACCGGGAATCGAACCCGGGCCGCGGCGGTGAGAGCGCCGAATCCTAGCCACTAGACCACCAGGGAAAAGTTGGGAGCTTTTTGCCCACCAGAGAGCAGATTTACTGAGAAAGCTTTGGAAAAGTCAACAAGTAGGCGCGCAAAATGCAAGCCACTAGACCACCAGGGAGGATATCGACTGAGAAAATACGGATGCTGTTTATTAGTTTCTGAAGATTGAAAAGAGGACTTCCCTGACCGGGAATCGAACCCGGGCCGCGGCGGTGAGAGCGCCGAATCCTAGCCACTAGACCACCAGGGAAAAGTTGGGAGCTTTTTGCCCACCAGAGAGCAGATTTACTGAGAAAGCTCTGGAAAAATCAAAAAGCAAGCGCGCAAAATGCAAGCCACTAGACCACCAGGGAGGATACCGACTGAGAAAATACGGATGCTGTTTATTAGTTTCTGAAGATTGAAAAGAGGACTTCCCTGACCGGGAATCGAACCCGGGCCGCGGCGGTGAGAGCGCCGAATCCTAGCCACTAGACCACCAGGGAAAAGTTGGGAACTTTTTGCCCACCAGGAACCAGATTTACTGAGAAAGCTCTGGAAAAATCAAAAAGCAAGTGCGCAAAATGCAAGCCACTAGACCACCAGGGAGGATACCGACTGAGAAAATACGGATGCTGTTTATTAGTTTCTGAAGATTGAAAAAAGGACTTACCTGACCGGGAATCGAACCCGGGCCGCGGCGGTGAGAGCGCCGAATCCTAGCCACTAGACCACCAGGGAAAAGTTGGGAACTTGTTGCCCACCAGAGAGCAGATTTACTGAGAAAGCTCTGGAAACGTCAACAAGTAGGCGCGCAAAATGCTAGCCACTAGACCACCAGGGAGGATATCGACTGAGAAAATACGGATGCTGTTTATTAGTTTCTGAAGATTGAAAAGAGGACTTCCCTGACCGGGAATCGAACCCGGGCCGCGGCGGTGAGAGCGCCGAATCCTAGCCACTAGACCACCAGGGAAAAGATGGGAGCTTTTTGCCCACCAGAGAGCAGATTTACTGAGAAAGCTCTGGAAAAATCAAAAAGCAAGTGCGCAAAATGCAAGCCACTAGACCACCAGGGAGGATATCGACCGAGAAAATACGAATGCTGTTTATTAGTTTCTGAAGATTGAAAAGAGGACTTCCCTGACCGGGAATCGAACCCGGGCCGCGGCGTTGAGAGCGCGGAATCCTAGCCACCAGACCACCAGGGAAAAGTTGGGAACTTTTTGCCCACCAGGAACCAGATTTACTGAGAAAGCTCTGGAAAAGTCAAAAAGTAAGCGCGCAAAATGCTAGCCACTAGACCACCAGGGAGGATACCGACTGAGAAAATACGGATGCTGTTTATTAGTATCTGAAGATTGAAAAGAGGACTTCCCTGACCGGGAATCGAACCCGGGCCGCGGCGGTGAGAGCGCCGAATCCTAGCCACTAGACCACCAGGGAAAAGTTGGGAGCTTTTTGCCCACCAGAGAGCAGATTTACTGAGAAAGCTTTGGAAAAGTCAACAAGTAGGCGCGCAAAATGCAAGCCACTAGACCACCAGGGAGGATACCGACTGAGAAAATACGGATGCTGTTTATTAGTTTCTGAAGATTGAAAAGAGGACTTCCCTGACCGGGAATCGAACCCGGGCCGCGGCGGTGAGAGCGCCGAATCCTAGCCACTAGACCACCAGGGAAAAGTTGGGAGCTTTTTGCCCACCAGAGAGCAGATTTACTGAGAAAGCTCTGGAAAAATCAAAAAGCAAGCGCGCAAAATGCAAGCCACTAGACCACCAGGGAGGATACCGACTGAGAAAATACGGATGCTGTTTATTAGTTTCTGAAGATTGAAAAGAGGACTTCCCTGACCGGGAATCGAACCCGGGCCGCGGCGGTGAGAGCGCCGAATCCTAGCCACTAGACCACCAGGGAAAAGTTGGGAACTTTTTGCCCACCAGGAACCAGATTTACTGAGAAAGCTCTGGAAAAATCAAAAAGCAAGTGCGCAAAATGCAAGCCACTAGACCACCAGGGAGGATACCGACTGAGAAAATACGGATGCTGTTTATTAGTTTCTGAAGATTGAAAAAAGGACTTACCTGACCGGGAATCGAACCCGGGCCGCGGCGGTGAGAGCGCCGAATCCTAGCCACTAGACCACCAGGGAAGAGTTGGGAACTTGTTGCCCACCAGAGAGCAGATTTACTGAGAAAGCTCTGGAAACGTCAACAAGTAGGCGCGCAAAATGCTAGCCACTAGACCACCAGGGAGGATATCGACTGAGAAAATACGGATGCTGTTTATTAGTTTCTGAAGATTGAAAAGAGGACTTCCCTGACCGGGAATCGAACCCGGGCCGCGGCGGTGAGAGCGCCGAATCCTAGCCACTAGACCACCAGGGAGGATATCAACCAAGAATATACGAATGCTGTTTATTAGTTTCTGAAGATTGAAAAGAGGACTTCTCTGACCGGGAATCGAACCCAGGCCGCGGCGGTGAGAGCACCGAATCCTAGCCACTAGACCACCAGGGAAAAGTTGGGAGCTTTTTGCCCACCAGAGAGCAGATTTACTGAGAAAGCTCTGGAAAAGTCAACAAGTAGGCGCGCAAAATGCAAGCCACTAGACCACCAGGGAGGATACCGACTGAGAAAATACGGATGCTGTTTATTAGTATCTGAAGATTGAAAAGAGGACTTCCCTGACCGGGAATCGAACCCGGGCCGCGGCGGTGAGAGCGCCGAATCCTAGCCACTAGACCACCAGGGAAGAGTTGGGAACTTTTTGCCCACCAGAGAGCAGATTTACTGAGAAAGCTCTGGAAACGTCAAAAAGCAAGCGCGCAAAATGCTAGCCACTAGACCACCAGGGAGGATACCGACTGAGAAAATATGGATGCTGTTTATTAGTTTCTGAAGAGTGAAAAGAGGACTTCCCTGACCGGGAATCGAACCCGGGCCGCGGCGGTGAGAGCGCCGAATCCTAGCCACTAGACAACCAGGGAAAAGTTGGGAGCTTTTTGCCCACCAGAGAGCAGATTTACTGAGAAAGCTCTGGAAAAGTCAACAAGTAGGCGCGCAAAATGCAAGCCACTAGACCACCAGGGAGGATACCGACTGAGAAAATACGAATGCAGTTTATTAGTATCTGAAGATTGAAAAGAGGACTTCCCTGACCGGGAATCGAACCCGGGCCGCGGCAGTGAGAGCGCCGAATCCTAGCCACTAGACCACCAGGGAGGATACCGACTGAGAAAATACGAATGCAGTTTATTAGTATCTGAAGATTGAAAAGAGGACTTCCCTGACCGGGAATCGAACCCGGGCCGCGGCGGTGAGAGCGCCGAATCCTAGCCACTAGACCACCAGGGAAAAGTTGGGAGCTTTTTGCCCACCAGAGAGCAGATTTACTGAGAAAGCTCTGGAAAAATCAAAAAGCAAGCGCGCAAAATGCAAGCCACTAGACCACCAGGGAGGATACCGACTGAGAAAATACGGATGCTGTTTATTAGTTTCTGAAGATTGAAAAGAGGACTTCCCTGACCGGGAATCGAACCCGGGCCGCGGCGGTGAGGCGCCGAATCCTAGCCACTAGACCACCAGGGAAAAGTTGGGAACTTTTTGCCCACCAGAAACCAGATTTACTGAGAAAGCTCTGGAAAAGTCAAACAGTAAGCGCGCAAAATGCAAGCCACTAGACCACCAGGGAGGATACCGACTGAGAAAATACGGATGCTGTTTATTAGTATCTGAAGATTGAAAAGAGGACTTCCCTGACCGGGAATCGAACCCGGGCCGCGGCGGTGAGAGCGCCGAATCCTAGCCACTAGACCACCAGGGAAAAGTTGGGAACTTTTTGCCCACCAGAGAGCAGATTTACTGAGAAAGCTCTGGAAACGTCAAAAAGCAAGCGCGCAAAATGCAAGCCACTAGACCACCAGGGAGGATATCGACTGAGAAAATACGGATGCTGTTTATTAGTTTCTGAAGATTGAAAAGAAGACTTCCCTGACCAGGAATCGAACCCGGGCCGTGGCCGTGAGAGCGCCGAATCCTAGCCACTAGACCACCAGGGAAAAGTTGGGAACTTTTTGCCCACCAGGAACCAGATTTACTGAGAAAGCTCTGGAAAAGTCAAAAAGTAAGCGCGCAAAATGCAAGCCACTAGACCACCAGGGAGGATACCGACTGAGAAAATACGGATGCTGTTTATTAGTATCTGAAGATTGAAAAGAGGACTTCCCTGACCGGGAATCGAACCCGGGCCGCGGCGGTGAGAGCGCCGAATCCTAGCCACTAGACCACCATGGAAAAGTTGGGAACTTTTTGCCCACCAGGAACCAGATTTACTGAGAAAGCTCTGGAAAAGTCAAAAAGTAAGCGCGCAAAATGCAAGCCACTAGACCACCAGGGAGGATACCGACTGAGAAAATACGGATGCTGTTTATTAGTATCTGAAGATTGAAAAGAGGACTTCCCTGACCGGGAATCGAACCCGGGCCGCGGCCGTGAGAGCGCCGATCCTAGCCACTAGACCACCAGGGAAAAGATGGGAGCTTTTTGCCCACCAGAGAGCAGATTTACTGAGAAAGCTCTGGAAAAATCAAAAAGCAAGTGCGCAAAATGCAAGCCACTAGACCACCAGGGAGGATATCGACTGAGAAAATACGGATGCTGTTTATTAGTTTCTGAAGAATGAAAAGAGGACTTCCCTGACCGGGAATCGAACCCGGGCCGCAGTGGTGAGAGCGCTGAATCCTAGCCACTAGACCACCATGGAAAAGTTGGGAGCTTTTTGCCCACCAGAAACCAGATTTACTGAGAAAGCTCTGGAAATGTCAAACAGTAAGCGCGCAAAATGCAAGCCACTAGACCACCAGGGAGGATACCGACTGAGAAAATACGGATGCTGTTTATTAGTATCTGAAGATTGAAAAGAGGACTTCCCTGACCGGGAATCGAACCCGGGCCGCGGCGGTGAGAGCGCCGAATCCTAGCCACTAGACCACCAGGGAAAAGTTGGGAGCTTTTTGCCCACCAGAGAGCAGATTTACTGAGAAAGCTCTGGAAAAATCAAAAAGCAAGCGCGCAAAATGCAAGCCACTAGACCACCAGGGAGGATACCGACTGAGAAAATACGGATGCTGTTTATTAGTTTCTGAAGAGTGAAAATACGACTTCCCTGACCGGGAATCGAACCCGGGCCGCGGCGGTGAGAGCGCCGAATCCTAGCCACTAGACCACCAGGGAAAAGTTGGGAGCTTTTTGCCCACCAGAGAGCAGATTTACTGAGAAAGCTCTGGAAAAATCAAAAAGCAAGCGCGCAAAATGCAAGCCACTAGACCACCAGGGAGGATACCGACTGAGAAAATACGGATGCTGTTTATTAGTTTCTGAAGATTGAAAAGAGGACTTCCCTGACCGGGAATCGAACCCGGGCCGCGGCGGTGAGAGCGCCGAATCCTAGCCACTAGACCACCAGGGAGGATATCGACCAAGAATATACGAATGCTGTTTATTAGTTTCTGAAGATTGAAAAGAGGACTTCCCTGACCGAGAATCGAACCCGGGCCGCGGTGGTGAGAGCGCTGAATACTAGCCACTAGACCACCAGGGAAAAGTTGGGAACTTTTTGCCCACCAGAGAGCAGATTTACTGAGAAAGCTCTGGAAACGTCAAAAAGCAAGCGCGCAAAATGCAAGCCACTAGACCACCAGGGAGGATATCGACTGAGAAAATACGGATGCTGTTTATTAGTATCTGAAGATTGAAAAGAAGACTTCCCTGACCGGGAATCGAACCCCGGCCGCGGCGGTGAGAGCGCCGAATCCTAGCCACTAGACCACCAGGGAAAAGATGGGAGCTTTTTGCCCACCAGAGAGCAGATTTACTGAGAAAGCTCTGGAAAAGTCAAAAAGTAAGCGCGCAAAATGCAAGCCACTAGACCACCAGGGAGGATACCGACTGAGAAAATACGGATGCTGTTTATTAGTATCTGAAGATTGAAAAGAGGACTTCCCTGACCGGGAATTGAACCCGGGCCGCGGCGGTGAGAGCGCCGAATCCTAGCCACTAGACCACCAGGGAAAAGTTGGGAGCTTTTTGCCCACCAGAGAGCAGATTTACTGAGAAAGCTCTGGAAAAGTCAACAAGTAGGCGCGCAAAATGCAAGCCACTAGACCACCAGGGAGGATACCGACTGAGAAAATACGGATGCTGTTTATTAGTTTCTGAAGATTGAAAAGAGGACTTCCCTGACCGGGAATTGAACGCGGGCCGCAGCGGTGAGAGCGCCGAATCCTAGCCACTAGACCACCAGGGAAAAGTTGAGAACTTTTTGCCCACCAGAGACCAGATTTACTGAGAAAGCTCTGGCAAATTCTAAAGTAAGCGCGCAAAATGCAAGCCACTAGACCACCAGGGAGGATACCGACTGAGAAATTACGGATGCTGTTTATTAGTATCTGAAAATTGAAAAGAGGACTTCCCTGACCGGGAATCGAACCCGGGCCGCGGCGGTGAGAGCGCGGAATCCTAGCCACCAGACCACCAGGGAAAAGTTGGGAACTTTTTGCCCACCAGGAACCAGATTTACTGAGAAAGCTCTGGAAAATTCTAAAGTAAGCGCGCAAAATGCAAGCCACTAGACCACCAGGGAGGATACCGACTGAGAAAATACGGATGCTGTTTATTAGTATCTGAAAATTGAAAAGAGGACTTCCCTGAGCGGAAATTGAACCCGGGCTGCAGCGGTGAGAGCGCCGAATCCTAGCCACTAGACCACCAGGGAAAAGTTGGGAACTTTTTGCCCACCAGAGACCAGATTTACTGAGAAAGCTCTGGAAACGTCAAAAAGCAAGCGCGCAAAATGCTAGCCACTAGACCACCAGGGAGGATACCGACTGAGAAAATACGGATGCTATTTATTAGTATCTGAAGAGTGAAAAGAGGACTTCCCTGACCGGGAATTGAAACCAGGCCGCGGCGGTGAGAGCGCCGAATCCTAGCCACTAGACCACCAGGGAAAAGTTGGGAGCCTTTTGCCCACCAGAGAGCAGATTTACTGAGAAAGCTCTGGAAAAATCAAAAAGCAAGCGCGCAAAATGCTAGCCACTAGACCACCAGGGAGGATACCGACTGAGAAAATACGGATGCTGTTTATTTGTTTCTGAAGATTGAAAAGAGGACTTCCCTGACCGGGAATCGAACCCGGGCCGCGGCGGTGAGAGCGCCGAATCCTTGCCACTAGACCACCAGGGAAGAGTTAGGAACTTTTTGCACACCAGAGAGCAGATTTACTGAGAAAGCTCTGGAAACGTCAAAAAGCAAGCGCGCTAAATGCTAGCCACTAGACCACCAGGGAGGATACCGACTGAGAAAATACGGATGCTGTTTATTAGTTTCTGAAGATTGAAAAGAGGACTTCCCTGACCGGGAATCGAACCCGGGCCGCGGCGTCGAGAGCGCGGAATCCTAGCCACTAGACCACCAGGGAAAAGTTGGGAACTTTTTGCCCACCAGGAACCAGATTTACTGAGAAAGCTCTGGAAAAATCAAAAAGCAAGTGCGCAAAATGCAAGCCACTAGACCACCAGGGAGGATATCGACTGAGAAAATACGAATGCTGTTTATTAGTTTCTGAAGATTGAAAAGAAGACTTCCCTGACCGGGAATCGAACCCGGGCCGCGGCGGTGAGAACGCCGAATCCTAGCCACTAGACCACCAGGGAGAAGTTGGGAACTTTTTGCACACCAGAGAGCAGATTTACTGAGAAAGCTCTGGAAACGTCAAAAAGCAAGCGCGCAAAATGCTAGCCACTAGACCACCAGGGAGGATATCGACCGAGAAAATACGGATGCTGTTTATTAGTTTCTGAAGATTGAAAAGAGGACTTACCTGACCGGGAATCGAACCCGGGCCGCGGCGGTGAGAGCGCCGAATCCTAGCCACTAGACCACCAGGGAAGAGTTGGGAACTTTTTGCCCACCAGAGACCAGATTTACTGAGAAAGCTCTGGAAACGTCAAAAAGCAAGCGCGCAAAATGCTAGCCACTAGACCACCAGGGAGGATATCGACTGAGAAAATACGGATGCTGTTTATTAGTTTCTGAAGATTGAAAAGAGGACTTCCCTGACCGGGAATCAAACCCGGGCCGCGGCGGTGAGAGCGGGAATCCTAGCCACTAGACCACCAGGGAAAGGTTGGGAGCTTTTTGCCCACCAGAGAGCAGATTTATTGAGAAAGCTCTGGAAAAGTCAAAAAGCAAGCGCGCAAAATGCAAGCCACTAGACCACCAGGGAGGATACCGACTGAGAAAATATGGATGCTGTTTATTAGTATCTGAAGATTGAAAAGAGGACTTCCCTGACCGGGAATCGAACCCGGGCCGCGGCGGTGAGAGCGCCGAATCCTAGCCACTAGACCACCAGGGAAGAGTTGGGAACTTTTTGCACACCAGAGAGCAGATTTACTGAGAAAGCTCTGGAAACGTCAAAAAGCAAGCGCGCAAAATGCTAGCCACTAGACCACCAGGGAGGATATCGACTGAGAAAATATGGACGCTGTTTATTAGTTTCTGAAGATTGAAAAGAGGACTTCCCTGACCGGGAATCGAACCCGGGCCGCGGCGGTGAGAGCGCGGAATCCTAGCCACTAGACCACCAGGGAAGAGTTGGGAACTTTTTGCACACCAGAGAGCAGATTTACTGAGAAAGCTCTGGAAACGTCAAAAAGCAAGCGCGCAAAATGCTAGCCACTAGACCACCAGGGAGGATATCGACTGAGAAAATACGAATGCTGTTTATTAGTTTCTGAAGAGTGAAAATACGACTTCCCTGACCGGGAATCGAACCCGGGCCGCGGCGGTGAGAGCGCCGAATCCTAGCCACTAGACCACCAGGGAAAAGTTGGGAAATTTTTGCCCACCAGAGAGCAGATTTACTGAGAAAGCTCTGGAAAAGTCAACAAGTAGGCGCGCAAAATGCAAGCCACTAGACCACCAGGGAGGATACCGACTGAGAAAATACGGATGCTGTTTATTAGTTTCTGAAGATTGAAAAGAGAACTTCCCTGACCGGGAATTTAACCCGGGCCGCAGCGGTGAGAGTGCTGAATACTAGCCACTAGACCACCAGGGAAAAGTTGGGCCCTTTTTGCCCACCAGAGACCAGATTTACTGAAAAAGCTCTGGAAAATTCTAAAGTAAGCGCGCAAAATGCAAGCCACTAGACCACCAGGGAGGATATCGACCGAGAAAATACGAATGCTGTTTATTAATTTCTGAAGATTGAAAAGAGGACTTCCCTGACCGGGAATCGAACCCGGGCCGCGGCGGTGAGAGTGCTGAATCCTAGCCACTAGACCACCAGGGAAAAGTTGGAAACTTTTTGCCCACCAGAGAGCAGATTTACTGAGAAAGCTCATGAAAAATCAAAAAGCAAGTGCGCAAAATGCAAGCCACTAGACCACCAGGGCGGATATCGACTGAGAAAATACGGATGCTGTTTATTAGTTTCTGAAGATTGAAAAGAGGACTTCCCTGACCGGGAATCGAACCCGGGCCGCGGCGGTGAGAGTGCTGAATCCTAGCCACTAGACCACCAGGGAAAAGTTGGGAACTTTTTGCCCACCAGAGACCAGATTTACTGAGAAAGCTCTGGAAACGTCAAAAAGCAAGCGCGCAAAATGCAAGCCACTAGACCACCAGGGAGGATACCGACTGAGAAAATACGAATGCTGTTTATTAGTTTCTGAAGAGTGAAAATACGACTTCCCTGACCGGGAATCGAACCCGGGCCGCGGCGGTGAGAGCGCCGAATCCTAGCCACTAGACCACCAGGGAAAAGTTGGAAACTTTTTGCCCACCAGAGAGCAGATTTACTGAGAAAGCTCATGAAAAATCAAAAAGCAAGTGCGCAAAATGCAAGCCACTAGACCACCAGGGCGCATATCGACTGAGAAAATACGGATGCTGTTTATTAGTTTCTGAAGATTGAAAAGAGGACTTCCCTGACCGGGAATCGAACCCGGGCCGCGGCGGTGAGAACGCCGAATCCTAGCCACTAGACCACCAGGGAAAAGTTGGGAACTTTTTGCCCACCAGAGACCAGATTTACTGAGAAAGCTCTGGAAACGTCAAAAAGCAAGCGCGCAAAATGCTAGCCACTAAGGGGGCGTGGCCTGGCAGCCGAGGAGACTGGCCGCATAGAGAGTGTGCTCCGTCCATAGGGCCTATCTACCGACTAAGATACCGCAAAGACGCCGTTCCTTTCCCCACCTTCTACATCAATAACACCTCCTGACATGCCGGGGAGAAGACGGAAGGTTAATAAACCGGGACCGCTGGCTAAATTCTGTTTTACCCGCACGGCGATGTGTGCCCAAGATGGCGCCGACCCGGGAATCGCGGCCTCCTCCACTAGCTTGCGCACATCCGGACGTGGCAGCCCTCAGTCTCCTGCCTCATCAGTGCCGCGGCGCTCGCTTTCAGATCCTGCCCTGCATGGCGGATCACCACAGTGCGATGCAGGGGCTCGGACACCGGAACAGCTAAGGGAGTCTACACGTAGCTCTGAAGATGTCAGCAACACTGGTTCCCTGAGATTCCGTGCTCCAGAAGCACAGGGCTTCGCAGCAGCGTCTCCCTCCACCAGCCCAGCTACGCAGAGACGATGTACATCTCCTTCGGCACCTTCTATGGAGGTATGTGACGGGGGACTTTCAGACTCTCATGCCACAGGAGATGACAGCCTTCTCACTAAACTGTCTGTCACTGGTCAAACGCTCACTGACACTTCCATGAAAGCTATGTTACTGGCACTCAGACAGACATTCCTCCTAGACATGAACAAAATGATATCACCTTTGAGCGCCACTATTGATGAGCTTGGAGGTAGAGTGGATCATGTGGAAACTAAATTTGGGGAGTTTTCTGAGTCACATAATGCCCTCATAGACTCTCATTATGATCTGGAGGAAGAAGTCACTACACTTAAAGCCAAAGTAGCCGATTTAGAAGACAGGAGTCGGCGCAATAATATTAAATTGAGAGGGGTACCTGAATCGGTGCAGCCTGCTGATATTCCTGATTATGTCCGCTCCCTCCTCAAAGCGGTGCTTCCCTCTTGCTCCTCACATGAACTGGAAGTGGATAGAGCACATAGAGTTCCGCGCCCTCGGCATCTTGATACCTCAATACCCAGAGACATTTTGGCTAGAATCCATTTTTTCAACATCAAAGAAAGGGTGATGGAACACTCCAGAAGGAATGGTGGCCTCCCTGCACCTTTCCACTCTGTCTCGCTATACGCTGATTTGTCGGCAGCGACCCTGCAAGCCCGTAGGGCTCTGCTGCCAATAACGCAAGCCCTCCAAGCAGCGAAGATTCCATATAAATGGGGCTTTCCAACCCGCTTACTTATCCGGAGAGGGGAAAAGATGCATGTGATTAGATCAACGGATGAAGGCCATACCCTTCTTTCTTCCTGGAACTTATCGCTTGCCACTCAAGGAAATCGCAAGGACAGATTATCACCTTCCAAAATCCCTAGAGAGTGGGATGCCGCCTGAAGAAAAAGTGGAGGTTGCCCTTCCTCCTTCTTTCTTTTTTGACATGCTGTATTTGAGGATTTATTCATGTTAGGCCCTGTGTGTCCGGTCAGGATCCTTTGGTTACAGTGTGGACTATTGCCCTGTCCATGTTGGTGAATTCCAATATTTGGAACCATTTTAGTGTTTTTTTATTTGTGATGTTTTCGTTTTTGTTTATTTGTTCATTTGCTGTTCCTGCTAATCTAGGCTTTGTGCTAAGATTTTATTGGGATATGTGTCATACCTGCTCAATTATAGGGAAGTGCGTGCTGGCTGGGAGGCGTGCTTTCCCGCCCATTTATATTGTTATGCTTGATACTTGCTTTATACTTACCTTCCCACATGGTAGTTAAAATAGTGAGCATTAATGTTAATGGCCTTAATTCACCCCATAAAAGATCGCATTTTTGGAGAGAGGCGCAATCACTACATAGCGATATCATATGTGCCCAGGAGACCCATCTTCTAGCGAAAGATGCCCACCGTCTTAAACACCCTTCTTATCCCCATATTTTTCATGCACATAATGTTACAAAAACTAAGGGCATTTGTATCGCCATTAAAAATTCTGTTTCCTTTCTGTTGCAAGAGGCAATTATTGACGTTAAAGGCAGGTATATTATCCTGTTATGCTCTATTAATAAGATAGCCCTCACACTAGTATCTTTGTATGCTCCGAACAGAGGTCAAACCCGCTTTTTATCTGCAGTACTTAAAAAGGCGCGTAAATGCAAATGGGGCTCTCTCTTAATGACGGGTGACTTTAATTTAGTGATGGACCCCGATATAGATTCTTCTACTGTTTCAAGGTCTCCTCTTAAAGGATTGTCCTCCTGGACATGGCCTAATGAGCTATATGATGTTTGGCGAATCGGACATGGAGATGAAAGGGATTACACCTTTTGGTCCTCAGCACATAATTCCTACTCTAGGTTAGACATGTTCCTAGTCGATAATGCTATACTCACTAAAGTTCTCACCTCCTCAATTGAGACCATATCTTGGTCTGACCACTCCCCTATTACTATGACTTTGAAGGACTCGATCTCATCGCCAATGACCTACTCCTGGCGGATGAGCCCTTTTTTACTATCCCACGAGGAATATTCTGCCCGCCTCCGATCAGACGTTTCTGACTATTTCCAACACAATACTGGCTCTGTGTCTAGCCCGATTTCTCTATGGAACTGCCATAAAGCGTTCACTCGAGGTTTATGCATTAAGTATAGCACTATTCTTAAGAAACAGAGGGATTTGAAACTAACAGCTTTGTTGTCTAGGTTGCAGATAGCGGAAGCTACTAATAGATCTCAGCCTGGTCCAGATGCAGCTTCCAATCTGAACTCTCTGAGGAAAGAACTAAGGGGTTTCATGTTAGCCACATATGAAAAAGCTTATCGGAAGACTCAGGCTCGGTACTACTCACAGGACAATAAGGCAGGTAAATTATTAGCCCACAGGCTCAAATCCAAACATTTAAAATCAAGAATCCCAGTATTGATACACCCAATCACGAAGGCAAAACTATATTCTCCCCTAGATATTGCTAACGGTTTTGGTATTTTTTATTCCAAATTGTATAACCTTGCAGACTCTATCCCGCCCAATCCTAATCATTTAGAATTAGTCCAAGACTATCTTAAAAAATTGCATCTGCCCACTCTTTCCTCACTGCAACAAGAGTCATTATGTCAAGATTTTTCCACCTCTGAACTTCTTAAAGTAATTAGTTCTCTCCCTGTAAACAAAGCTCCTGGCCCGGACGGATTTACTAGTTTATACTACAAATCTCTGTCTCCCCTCGTTGCCCCTGCTTTGTTTGCCTTTTGTAATTATGCAATGACACATGGTTCTCTACCCAAGGAAAACTTGCAAGCGACAATTACCACCCTTCCCAAACCGGGTAAATCGAATGATCTACCCCAAAATTTCCGCCCTATCTCACTATTAAATCAGGACCTAAAAATTTATTCTAAAATGATTGCTAATAGACTTGCACCCATTTTGTGTCAGTTGGTTAGCCCGGACCAAGCTGGATTTGTGTCCGGTCGACAAACGTCGGACAATACCCGGAGAATGTTGAACCTTTTCCATCACATAGAGAGCCGTAACATCACGGCCCTGATAATGGCTTTGGATGCCGAGAAGGCGTTCGACCGGCTCCGCTGGTCGTTCGCCTTCTCGGTCCTCCGAGTCATGGGTTTTAGAGATTCCATCCTATCGGCTATACAATCTCTTTACACTTGCCCTACAGCTAGAGTACTAGCAAATGGATCCCTCTCTGACGAGTTTCCCATCACTAATGGTACTCGTCAGGGGTGCCCCTTGTCCCCTTTAATTTATATTTTATCTATTGAACCTTTAGCACAAGCCATACGACTAGATAATAGAATATCAGGTATCACAATAGGCTCCACACAGCATATCATTTCACTCTATGCGGATGATATCATTTTAGCATTCACAGATCCGGTCGCTTCTCTTGAAGCGGTCATGGACAATATACAGGAATTCGGTGATCTCTCATATTACCATCTTAATACTACAAAAACACAGGCACTGCCCATCAATATTGCTCCACAGGTGGTCACCCATTTAGTTTCTAAATATGAGCTGGATTGGAGAGATACTAATTTGACGTACTTGGGAGTGAAATTGTCCTATCCTTACTCTACATTATATCACACTAATTATGTCCCGCTCCTAGCGGAAATAGCGACGTCCACAGCGGACTTATCTAAAAATGAAGTTTCTTGGGTTGGCAGGATTGCGGCTTTTAAAATGTTTTTGTTGCCCAAATTTCTATACTTGTTCCGATCCCTTCCCCTGCCACTTCCACACTCGTTTTTTCAACAAGCACAAAAAATACTATCTGACTATATATGGGATAAAAAGAAACCTCGTATAGCACGCCGTATAATGACTAAAACGTGGGAAGCAGGGGGGCTCAACACCCCAGACATTAAAAGTTATTATATTGCTACGCTAGTCTCTGCCCTTAAACAATGGTGGGTGGCTCCCTCTGACTGCCCGTGGGTAGAATTGGAACAATTCTCAATATCCCCCTTCACATTACGGGACTTAATGTATCTCCCATTGTGGCATCTCCCCCTGCCCCCCCTCTCCAATCCATACGTAAAAGCCGCTCATATGGCATGGTATACTTATCTTTCCTCCTTAACTATTAACACTAAATCGGACCCTTTGGACCTACCCATGTCATTGATTCAGGCCTCCATTCCTAATTTAAATCTCCATGCATGGTCACTGAGGGGAATAACACATATTAAACATTTGTTTGATGGGCAAGCATTGATGTCCTTTAATTCCCTGCGTCAATTATTCTCTCTTCCTAACAAAGATTTTTACATTTACCTACAAATACGTCACTTTATTCATTCCCTGAAACCTTCTAAGATTGGCATTGATAGTTACACCATTCATTACCTTACCTCCTCTGTTAAAGGCATAAAACCACTTTACTTAGCGATTACCCAATCAGATGTATGTATTAAAACTTATCCTCTTAAAGCTTGGGAGAGAGACCTCAACTTCACGGCAGATATAGTTTTGTGGCAAAAAGCCTTTAGGAATATCCGTAAAGCCTTTCAATGTTCTACACACCTAGAGTCGGCTTTGAAAACAATTCTCAGGTGGTATCTCACACCAGACAAGCTGGCGATCATATACCCTGAGTCTTCCGATAAATGTTGGCGTGGATGTGGTCATAGGGGATCTCTGGCTCATATCTTATGGTATTGTCCGGTCATTACACCCTTTTGGGTAGAAGTTATTGAACTACTAAATGAAACGTTCGAGGTCCAGGGGACTTGGTTGCCGGAATCTATATTACTCTTCATGAACCTGCAATCTATCCCACCGGTTGATAGGGAGTTATTTTGTATTATCTGCATAATAGCTAAGCTTGCCTTAACTAGTCATTGGAAGTCGCAGATTATTCCAACCACTGATCTGATTATAACAAAGATAAATAACACTTACTCCTTTGAATATATCATAGCCAGAGGTTCGGGTCAAATGTTAAAATTCTCGAAACGGTGGTGTGCTTGGGAGAATTCCAGACATTTCATACCCCCTCCGTGACGAGATCCTAAATACTAATAACCCTAACTTTTATAGCTATACTTGATTGGGGAATAGGGCCACTGACCGACTTACCTCACATGATTACCATCCACTATTACTACACTCAGGGTGACAAATAAACATTTAGATATTGACAGATGATCAAACTTAGTACGTCCAAAGTATACATCTTTAAAACTGACGATACCCCCATTCAAACCCTTCTGACACTCTTTCTACCGACAAGAGACGAAGACTTTTGGGGTTATACAAATCTAAGTTTACGCCCGTTGGTGTAATTTTGTTTGTTTATGTTCTTCTTGTAAAAAAGAAAAATAGGATATGTCTACAACTGCTACAGCCAACTATGTATCTTGCACTCTATGTGTTGTAACATATCGCAGCTGTGACTGCTAGATGCTGTTTATTTGTTTCTGCTGTACAATAAAAAACTATTGAACGTAAAATGCAAGCCACTAGACCACCAGGGAGGATATCGACCGGGAAAATACGGATGCTGTTTATTAGTTTCTGAAGATTGAAAAGAGGACTTCCCTGACCGGGAATCGAACCCGGGCCGCGGCGGTGAGAGCGCCGAATCCTAGCCACTAGACCACCAGGGAAAAGTTGGGAGCCTTTTGCCCACCAGAGAGCAGATTTACTGAGAAAGCTCTGGAAAAATCAAAAAGCAAGCGCGCAAAATGCAAGCCACTAGACCACCAGGGAGGATATCAACCAAGAATATACGAATGCTGTTTATTCGTTTCTGAAGATTGAAAAGAGGACTTCCCTGACCGGGAATCGAACCCGGGCCGCGGCGGTGAGAGCGCGGAATCCTAGCCACTAGACCACCAGGGAAAGGTTGGGAGCTTTTTGTCCACCAGAGAGCAGATTTACTGAGAAAGCTCTGGAAACGTCAAAAAGCAAGTGCGCAAAATGCAAGCCACTAGACCACCAGGGAGGATATCGACTGAGAAAATACGAATGCTGTTTATTAGTTTCTGAAGATTGAAAAGAGGACTTCCCTGACCGGGAATCGAACCCGGGCCGCGGCGGTGAGAGCGCCGAATCCTAGCCACTAGACCACCAGGGAAGAGTTGGGAACTTTTTGCACACCAGAGAGCAGATTTACTGAGAAAGCTCTGGAAACGTCAAAAAGCAAGCGCGCAAAATGCTAGCCACTAGACCACCAGGGAGGATATCGACTGAGAAAATATGGACGCTGTTTATTAGTTTCTGAAGATTGAAAAGAGGACTTCCCTGACCGGGAATCGAACCCGGGCCGCGGCGGTGAGAGCGCGGAATCCTAGCCACTAGACCACCAGGGAAGAGTTGGGAACTTTTTGCACACCAGAGAGCAGATTTACTGAGAAAGCTCTGGAAACGTCAAAAAGCAAGCGCGCAAAATGCTAGCCACTAGACCACCAGGGAGGATATCGACTGAGAAAATACGAATGCTGTTTATTAGTTTCTGAAGAGTGAAAATACGACTTCCCTGACCGGGAATCGAACCCGGGCCGCGGCGGTGAGAGCGCCGAATCCTAGCCACTAGACCACCAGGGAAAAGTTGGGAAATTTTTGCCCACCAGAGAGCAGATTTACTGAGAAAGCTCTGGAAAAGTCAACAAGTAGGCGCGCAAAATGCAAGCCACTAGACCACCAGGGAGGATACCGACTGAGAAAATACGGATGCTGTTTATTAGTTTCTGAAGATTGAAAAGAGAACTTCCCTGACCGGGAATTTAACCCGGGCCGCAGCGGTGAGAGTGCTGAATACTAGCCACTAGACCACCAGGGAAAAGTTGGGCCCTTTTTGCCCACCAGAGACCAGATTTACTGAAAAAGCTCTGGAAAATTCTAAAGTAAGCGCGCAAAATGCAAGCCACTAGACCACCAGGGAGGATATCGACCGAGAAAATACGAATGCTGTTTATTAATTTCTGAAGATTGAAAAGAGGACTTCCCTGACCGGGAATCGAACCCGGGCCGCGGCGGTGAGAGCGCCGAATCCTAGCCACTAGACCACCAGGGAAGAGTTGGGAACTTTTTGCACACCAGAGAGCAGATTTACTGAGAAAGCTCTGGAAACGTCAAAAAGCAAGCGCGCAAAATGCAAGCCACTAGACCACCAGGGAGGATACCGACTGAGAAAATACGGATGCTGTTTATCAGTTTCTGAAGAGTGAAAAGAGGACTTCCCTGACCGGGAATCGAACCCGGGCCGCGGCGGTGAGAACGCCGAATCCTAGCCACTAGACCACCAGGGAAGAGTTGGGAACTTTTTGCCCACCAGAGAGCAGATTTACTGAGAAAGCTCTGGAAACGTCAAAAAGCAAGCGCGCAAAATGCAAGCCACTAGACAACCAGGGAGGATACCGACTGAGAAAATACGGATGCTGTTTATTAGTATCTGAAGATTGAAAAGAGGACTTCCCTGACCGGGAATCGAACCCGGGCCGCGGCGGTGAGAGCGCCGAATCCTAGCCACTAGACCACCAGGGAAAAGTTGGGAGCTTTTTGCCCACCAGAAACCAGATTTACTGAGAAAGCTCTGGAAATGTCAAACAGTAAGCGCGCAAAATGCAAGCCACTAGACCACCAGGGAGGATACCGACAGAGAAAATACGAATGCAGTTTATTAGTATCTGAAGATTGAAAAGAGGACTTCCCTGACCGGGAATCGAACCCGGGCCGCGGCAGTGAGAGCGCCGAATCCTAGCCACTAGACCACCAGGGAGGATACCGACTGAGAAAATACGGATGCTGTTTATTAGTTTCTGAAGATTGAAAAGAGGACTTCTCTGACCGGGAATCGAACCCAGGCCGCGGCGGTGAGAGCACCGAATCCTAGCCACTAGACCACCAGGGAAAAGTTGGGAGCTTTTTGCCCACCAGAGAGCAGATTTACTGAGAAAGCTCTGGAAAAGTCAACAAGTAGGCGCGCAAAATATACGGATGCTGTTTATTAGTATCTGAAGATTGAAAAGAGGACTTCCCTGACCGGGAATCAAACCCGGGCCGCGGCGGTGAGAACGCCGAATCTTAGTCCTAGCCACTAGACCACCAGGGAGGATATCGACCAAGAAAATACGAATGCTGTTTATTAGTATCTGAAGATTGAAAAGAGGACTTCCCTGACCGGGAATCGAACCCAGGCCGCGGCGGTGAGAGCACCGAATCCTAGCCACTAGACCACCAGGGAACTTTTTGCCCACCAGGAACCAGATTTACTGAGAAAGCTCTGGAAAAGTCAAAAAGTAAGCGCGCAAAATGCAAGCCACTAGACCACCAGGGAGGATACCGACTGAGAAAATACGGATGCTGTTTATTAGTATCTGAAGATTGAAAAGAGGACTTCCCTGACCGGGAATCGAACCCAGGCCGCGGCGGTGAGAGCGCCGAATCCTAGCCACTAGACCACCAGGGAAAAGTTGGGAGCTTTTTGCCCACCAGAGAGCAGATTTACTGAGAAAGCTCTGGAAAAGTCAAAAAGTAAGCGCGCAAAATGCAAGCCACTAGACCACCAGGGAGGATACCGACTGAGAAAATACGGATGCTGTTTATTAGTATCTGAAGATTGAAAAGAGGACTTCCCTGACCGGGAATCGAACCTGGGCCGCGGCGGAGAGAGCGCCGAATCCTAGCCACTAGACCACCAGGGAAAAGTTGGGAGCTTTTTGCCCACCAGAGAGCAGATTTACTGAGAAAGCTCTGGAAAAGTCAACAAGTAGGCGTGCAAAATGCAAGCCACTAGACCACCAGGGAGGATACCGACTGAGAAAATACGGATGCTGTTTATTAGTTTCTGAAGATTGAAAAGAGGACTTCCCTGACCGGAAATTGAACCCGGGCTGCAGCGGTGAGAGTGCTGAATACTAGCCACTAGACCACCAGGGAAAAGTTGGGAGCCTTTTGCCCACCAGAGAGCAGATTTACTGAGAAAGCTCTGGAAAAATCAAAAAGCAAGCGCGCAAAATGCAAGCCACTAGACCACCAGGGAGGATATCGACCGAGAAAATACGAATGCTGTTTATTCGTTTCTGAAGATTGAAAAGAGGACTTCCCTGACCGGGAATCGAACCCTGGCCGCGGCAGTGAGAGCGCTGAATCCTAGCCACTAGACCACCAGGGAAAAGTTGGGAGCCTTTTTCCCACCAGAGACCAGATTTACTGAGAAAGCTCTGGAAAAGTCAACAAGTAGGCGCGCAAAATGCAAGCCACTAGACCACCAGGGAGGATACCGACTGAGAAAATACGAATGCTGTTTATTAGTTTCTGAAGATTGAAAAGAAGACTTCCCTGACCGGGAATCGAACCCGGGCCGCAGCGGTGAGAGTGCTGAATACTAGCCACTAGACCACCAGGGAAAAGCAAGCGCGCAAAATGCAAGCCACTAGACCACCAGGGAGGATACCGACTGAGAAAATATGCAAGCCACTAGACCACCAGGGCGGATATCGACCGAGAAAATACGAATGCTGTTTATTAGTTTCTGAAGATTGAAAAGAGGACTTCCCTGACCAGGAATCGAACCCGGGCCGCGGCGGTGAGAGCGCGGAATCCTAGCCACTAGACCACCAGGGAAGAGTTGGGAACTTTTTGCACACCAGAGAGCAGATTTACTGAGAAAGCTCTGGAAACGTCAAAAAGCAAGCGCGCAAAATGCTAGCCACTAGACCACCAGGGAGGATATCGACTGAGAAAATACGGATGCTGTGTATTAGTATCTGAAGATTGAAAAGAGGACTTCCCTGACCGGGAATCGAACCCGGGCCGCGGCAGTGAGAGCGCGGAATCCTAGCCACTAGACCACCAGGGAAAAGTTGGGAACTTTTTGCCCACCAGGAACCAGATTTACTGAGAAAGCTCTGGAAAAATCAAAAAGCAAGTGCGCAAAATGCAAGCCACTAGACCACCAGGGAGGATACCGACTGAGAAAATACGGATGCTGTTTATTAGTTTCTGAAGATTGAAAAGAGGACTTCCCTGACCGGGAATCGAACCCGGGCCGCGGCGGCGAGAGCGCGGAATCCTAGCCACTAGACCATCAGGGAAAAGTTGGGAACTTTTTGCCCACCAGGAACCAGATGTACTGAGAAAGCTCTGGAAAAATCAAAAAGCAAGTGCGCAAAATGCTAGCCACTAGACCACCAGGGAGGATATCGACTGAGAAAATATGGACGCTGTTTATTAGTTTCTGAAGATTGAAAAGAGGACTTCCCTGACCGGGAATCGAACCCGGGCCGCGGGGGTGAGAGTGCTGAATACTAGCCACTAGAAAAGTTGGGAACTTTTTGCCCACCAGAGACCAGATTTACTGAGAAAGCTCTGGCAAATTCTAAAGTAAGCGCGCAAAATGCAAGCCACTAGACCACCAGGGAGGATACCGACTGAGAAAATACGGATGCTGTTTATTAGTATCTGAAGATTGAAAAGAGGACTTCCCTGACCGGGAATCGAACCCGGGCCGCGGGGGTGAGAGCGCCGAATCCTAGCCACTAGACCACCAGGCAAAAGTTGGGAGCTTTTTGCCCACCAGAGACCAGATTTACTGAGAAAGCTCTGGCAAATTCTAAAGTAAGCGCGCAAAATGCAAGCCACTAGACCACCAGGGAGGATACCGACTGAGAAAATACGGATGCTGTTTATTAGTATCTGAAAATTGAAAAGAGGACTTCCCTGACCGGGAATCGAACCCGGGCCGCGGCGGTGAGAGCGCGGAATCCTAGCCACCAGACCACCAGGGAAAAGTTGGGAACTTTTTGCCCACCAGGAACCAGATTTACTGAGAAAGCTCTGGAAAAGTCAAAAAGTAAGCGCGCAAAATGCAAGCCACTAGACCACCAGGGAGGATATCGACTGAGAAAATACGAATGCTGTTTATTAGTTTCTGAAGATTGAAAAGAGGACTTCCCTGACCGGGAATCGAACCCAGGCCGCGGCGGTGAGAGCGCCGAATCCTAGCCACTAGACCACGAGGCAAAAGTTGGGAGCTTTTTGCCCACCAGAGAGCAGATTTATTGAGAAAGCTCTGGAAAAGTCAAAAAGCAAGCGCGCAAAATGCAAGCCACTAGACCACCAGGGCGGATATCGACCGAGAAAATACGAATGCTGTTTATTAGTTTCTGAAGATTGAAAAGAGGACTTCCCTGACCGGGAATCGAACCCGGGCCGCGGCGGTGAGAGCGGGAATCCTAGCCACTAGACCACCAGGGAAAAGTTGGGAACTATTTGCCCACCAGAGAGCAGATTTACTGAGAAAGCTCTGGAAACGTCAAAAAGCAAGCGCGCAAAATGCAAGCCACTAGACCACCAGGGAGGATATCGACTGAGAAAATACGGATGCTGTTTATTAGTTTCTGAAGATTGAAAAGAGGACTTCCCTGACCGGGAATCGAACCCGGGCCGCGGCGGTGAGAGCGCGGAATCCTAGCCACTAGACCACCAGGGAAGAGTTGGGAACTTTTTGCACACCAGAGAGCAGATTTACTGAGAAAGCTCTGGAAACGTCAAAAAGCAAGCGCGCAAAATGCAAGCCACTAGACCACCAGGGAGGATACCGACTGAGAAAATATGGATGCTGTTTATTAGTTTCTGAAGATTGAAAAGAGGACTTCCCTGACCGGGAATCGAACCCAGGCCGCGGCGGTGAAAGCGCCGAATCCTAGCCACTAGACCACCAGGGAAAAGTTGGGAGCTTTTTGCCCACCATGGAGCAGATTTACTGAGAAAGCTCTGGAAAAATCAAAAAGCAAGCGCGCAAAATGCAAGCCACTAGACCACCAGGGAGGATATCGACCGAGAAAATACGAATGCTGTTTATTAGTTTCTGAAGATTGAAAAGAGGACTTCCCTGACCGGGAATCGAACCCGGGCCGCGGCGGTGAGAGCGGGAATCCTAGCCACTAGACCACCAGGGAAAAGTTGAGAGCTTTTTGCCCACCAGAGAGCAGATTTATTGAGAAAGCTCTGAAAAAGTCAACAAGTAGGCGCGCAAAATGCAAGCCACTAAACCACCAGGGAGGATATCGACCGAGAAAATACGAATGCTGTTTATTAGTTTCTGAAGATTGAAAAGAGGACTTCCCTGACCGGGAACCGAACCCAGGCCGCGGCGGTGAGAGCGCCGAATCCTAGCCACTAGACCACCAGGGAAAAGTTGGGAACTATTTGCCCACCAGAGAGCAGATTTACTGAGAAAGTTCTGGAAACGTCAAAAAGCAAGCGCGCAAAATGCAAGCCACTAGACCACCAGGGAGGATACCGACTGAGAAAATACGGATGCTGTGTATTAGTATCTGAAGATTGAAAAGAGGACTTCCCTGACCGGGAATCGAACCCGGGCCGCGGCGGTGAGAGCGCGGAATCCTAGCCACTAGACCACCAGGGAAAAGTTGGGAACTTTTTGCCCACCAGGAACCAGATTTACTGAGAAAGCTCTGGAAAAATCAAAAAGCAAGTGCGCAAAATGCAAGCCACTAGACCACCAGGGAGGATACCGACTGAGAAAATACGGATGCTGTTTATTAGTTTCTGAAGATTGAAAAGAGGACTTACCTGACCGGGAATCGAACCCGGGCCGCGGCGGCGAGAGCGCGGAATCCTAGCCACTAGACCACCAGGGAAAAGTTGGGAACTTTTTGCCCACCAGGAACCAGATTTACTGAGAAAGCTCTGGAAAAATCAAAAAGCAAGTGCGCAAAATGCAAGCCACTAGACCACCAGGGAGGATACCGACTGAGAAAATACGGATGCTGTTTATTAGTTTCTGAAGATTGAAAAGAGGACTTCCCTGACCGGGAATCGAACCCGGGCCGCGGCGGTGAGAGCGCCAAATCCTAGCCACTAGACCACCAGGGAAGAGTTGGGAACTTTTTGCCCACCAGAGAGCAGATTTACTGAGAAAGCTCTGGAAACGTCAAAAAGCAAGCGCGCAAAATGCTAGCCACTAGACCACCAGGGAGGATATCGACCGAGAAAATACGAATGCTGTTTATTAGTTTCTGAAGATTGAAAAGAGGACTTCCCTGACCGGGAATCGAACCCGGGCCGCGGCGGTGAGAGCGCCGAATCCTAGCCACTAGACCACCAGGGAAAAGTTGGGAGCTTTTTGCCCACCAGAGAGCACATTTATTGAGAAAGCTCTGGAAAAGTCAACAAGTAGGCGCGCAAAATGCAAGCCACTAGACCACCAGGGAGGATATCGACTGAGAAAATACGGATGCTGTTTATTAGTTTCTGAAGATTGAAAAGAGGACTTCCCTGACCGGGAATCGAACCCGGGCCGCAGCTGTGAGAGCGCCGAATCCTAGCCACTAGACCACCAGGGAAAAGTTGGGCCCTTTTTGCCCACCAGAAACCAGATTTACTGAGAAAGCTCTGGAAAAATCAAAAAGCAAGCGCGCAAAATGCAAGCCACTAGACCACCAGGGAGGATACCGACTGAGAAAATACGGATGCTGTTTATTAGTATCTGAAGATTGAAAAGAGGTCTTCCCTGACCGGGAATCGAACCCGGGCCGCAGCTGTGAGAGCGCCGAATCCTAGCCACTAGACCACCAGGGAAAAGTTGGTAACTTTTTGCCCACCAGAGAGCAGATTTACTGAGAAAGCTCTGGAAAAGTCAACAAGTAGGCGCGCAAAATGCAAGCCACTAGACCACCAGGGAGGATATCGACTGAGAAAATACGGATGCTGTTTATTAGTTTCTGAAGATTGAAAAGAGAACTTCCCTGACCGGGAATTTAACCCGGGCCGCAGCTGTGAGAGTGCTGAATACTATCCACTAGACCACCAGGGAAAAGTTGGGCCCTTTTTGCCCACCAGAGACCAGATTTACTGAAAAAGCTCTGGAAAATTCTAAAGTAAGCGCGCAAAATGCAAGCCACTAGACCACCAGGGAGGATATCGACCGAGAAAATACGAATGCTGTTTATTAGTTTCTGAAGATTGAAAAGAGGACTTCCCTGACCGGGAACCGAACCCAGGCCGCGGCGGTGAGAGCGCCGAATCCTAGCCACTAGACCACCAGGGAAAAGTTGGGAACTATTTGCCCACCAGAGAGCAGATTTACTGAGAAAGTTCTGGAAACGTCAAAAAGCAAGCGCGCAAAATGCAAGCCACTAGACCACCAGGGAGGATACCGACTGAGAAAATACGGATGCTGTGTATTAGTATCTGAAGATTGAAAAGAGGACTTCCCTGACCGGGAATCGAACCCGGGCCGCGGCGGTGAGAGCGCGGAATCCTAGCCACTAGACCACCAGGGAAAAGTTGGGAACTTTTTGCCCACCAGGAACCAGATTTACTGAGAAAGCTCTGGAAAAATCAAAAAGCAAGTGCGCAAAATGCAAGCCACTAGACCACCAGGGAGGATACCGACTGAGAAAATACGGATGCTGTTTATTAGTTTCTGAAGATTGAAAAGAGGACTTACCTGACCGGGAATCGAACCCGGGCCGCGGCGGCGAGAGCGCGGAATCCTAGCCACTAGACCACCAGGGAAAAGTTGGGAACTTTTTGCCCACCAGGAACCAGATTTACTGAGAAAGCTCTGGAAAAATCAAAAAGCAAGTGCGCAAAATGCAAGCCACTAGACCACCAGGGAGGATACCGACTGAGAAAATACGGATGCTGTTTATTAGTTTCTGAAGATTGAAAAGAGGACTTCCCTGACCGGGAATCGAACCCGGGCCGCGGCGGTGAGAGCGCCAAATCCTAGCCACTAGACCACCAGGGAAGAGTTGGGAACTTTTTGCCCACCAGAGAGCAGATTTACTGAGAAAGCTCTGGAAACGTCAAAAAGCAAGCGCGCAAAATGCTAGCCACTAGACCACCAGGGAGGATATCGACCGAGAAAATACGAATGCTGTTTATTAGTTTCTGAAGATTGAAAAGAGGACTTCCCTGACCGGGAATCGAACCCGGGCCGCGGCGGTGAGAGCGCCGAATCCTAGCCACTAGACCACCAGGGAAAAGTTGGGAGCTTTTTGCCCACCAGAGAGCACATTTATTGAGAAAGCTCTGGAAAAGTCAACAAGTAGGCGCGCAAAATGCAAGCCACTAGACCACCAGGGAGGATATCGACTGAGAAAATACGGATGCTGTTTATTAGTTTCTGAAGATTGAAAAGAGGACTTCCCTGACCGGGAATCGAACCCGGGCCGCAGCTGTGAGAGCGCCGAATCCTAGCCACTAGACCACCAGGGAAAAGTTGGGCCCTTTTTGCCCACCAGAAACCAGATTTACTGAGAAAGCTCTGGAAAAATCAAAAAGCAAGCGCGCAAAATGCAAGCCACTAGACCACCAGGGAGGATACCGACTGAGAAAATACGGATGCTGTTTATTAGTTTCTGAAGATTGAAAAGAGGACTTCCCTGACCGGGAATCGAACCCGGGCCGCAGCTGTGAGAGCGCCGAATCCTAGCCACTAGACCACCAGGGAAAAGTTGGTAACTTTTTGCCCACCAGAGAGCAGATTTACTGAGAAAGCTCTGGAAAAGTCAACAAGTAGGCGCGCAAAATGCAAGCCACTAGACCACCAGGGAGGATATCGACTGAGAAAATACGGATGCTGTTTATTAGTTTCTGAAGATTGAAAAGAGAACTTCCCTGACCGGGAATTTAACCCGGGCCGCAGCTGTGAGAGTGCTGAATACTATCCACTAGACCACCAGGGAAAAGTTGGGCCCTTTTTGCCCACCAGAGACCAGATTTACTGAAAAAGCTCTGGAAAATTCTAAAGTAAGCGCGCAAAATGCAAGCCACTAGACCACCAGGGAGGATATCGACCGAGAAAATACGAATGCTGTTTATTAATTTCTGAAGATTGAAAAGAGGACTTCCCTGACCGGGAATCGAACCCGGGCTGCTGCGGTGAGAGCGCGAAATCCTAGCCACTAGACCACCAGGGAAAAGTTGGGAACTTTTTGCCCACCAGGAACCAGATTTACTGAGAAAGCTCTGGAAAAATCAAAAAGCAAGTGCGCAAAATGCAAGCCACTAGACCACCAGGGAGGATATCGACTGAGAAAATACGAATGCTGTTTATTAGTTTCTGAAGATTGAAAAGAGGACTTCCCTGACCGGGAATCGAACCCGGGCCGCGGCGGTGAAAGCGCCGAATCCTAGCCACTAGACCACCAGGGAAAAGTTGGGAGCTTTTTGCCCACCAGAGAGCAGATTTATTGAGAAAGCTCTGGAAACGTCAAAAAGCAAGTGCGCAAAATGCAAGCCACTAGACCACCAGGGAGGATACCGACTGAGAAAATACGGATGCTGTTTATTAGTTTCTGAAGATTGAAAAGAGGACTTCCCTGACCGGGAATTGAACCCGGGCCGCGGCGGCGAGAGCGCGGAATCCTAGCCACTAGACCACCAGGGAAAAGTGGGGAGCTTTTTGCCCACCAGAGAGCAGATTTACTGAGAAAGCTCTGGAAACGTCAAAAAGCAAGCGCGCAAAATGCTAGCCACTAGACCACCAGGGAGGATATCGACTGAGAAAATACGGATGCTGTTTATTAGTTTCTGAAGAGTGAAATTCGACTTCCCTGACCGGGAATCGAACCCGGGCCGCGGCGGAGAGAGCGCCGAATCCTAGCCACTAGACCACCAGGGAAAAGTTGGGAACTTTTTGCCCACCAGAGAGCTGATTTACTGAGAAAGCTCTGGAAAAATCAAAAAGCAAGCGCGCAAAATGCAAGCCACTAGACCACCAGGGAGGATATCGACCGAGAAAATACGAATGCTGTTTATTAGTTTCTGAAGATTGAAAAGAGGACTTCCCTGACCGGGAATCGAACCGGGGCCGCGGCGGTGAGAGCGCGGAATCCTAGCCACTAGACCACCAGGGAAAAGTTGGGAACTTTTTGCCCACCAGGAACCAGATTTACTGAGAAAGCTCTGGAAAAGTCAACAAGTAAGCGCGCAAAATGCAAGCCACTAGACCACCAGGGAGGATACCGACTGAGAAAATACGAATGCTGTTTATTAGTTTCTGAAGATTGAAAAGAGGACTTCCCTGACCGGGAATCGAACCGGGGCCGCGGCGGTGAGAGCGCGGAATCCTAGCCACTAGACCACCAGGGAAAAGTTGGGAACTTTTTGCCCACCAGGAACCAGATTTACTGAGAAAGCTCTGGAAAAGTCAACAAGTAAGCGCGCAAAATGCAAGCCACTAGACCACCAGGGAGGATACCGACTGAGAAAATATGGATGCTGTTTATTAGTTTCTGAAGATTGAAAAGAGGACTTCCCTGACCGAGAAGCAAAGCCGGGCCGCGGCGGTGAGAGCGCGGAATCCTAGCCACTAGACCACCAGGGAAAGGTTGGAAACTTTGTGCACACCAGAGAGCAGATTTACTGAGAAAGCTCTGGAAACGTCAAAAAGCAAGCGCGCAAAATCCTAGCCACTAGACCACCAGGGAAAAGTTGGGAGCTTTTTGCCCACCAGAGAGCAGATTTACTGAGAAAGCTCTGGAAAAATCAACAAGTAAGCGCGCAAAATGCAAGCCACTAGACCACCAGGGAGGATATCGACTGAGAAAATACGGATGCTGTTTATTAGTTTCTGAAGATTGAGAAGAGGACTTCCCTGACCGAGTATCGAACCCGGGCCGCGGAGGTGAGAGCGCCGAATCCTAGCCACTAGACCACCAGGCAAAAGTTGGGAACTTTGTGCCCACCAGAGACCAGATTTACTGAGAAAGCTCTGGAAAAGTCAAAAAGTAAGCGTGCAAATCAGTAAATCTGGTCTCTGATGGGCAAAAAGTTCACAACTTTTCCCTGGTGGTCTAGTGGGTAGGATTTGGCGCTCTCATCGCCGCGGCCTATGTTCGATTCCAGGTCAGGGAACATATATATAGCAGACAGACGCGGTCCTTAGCTGTATTACACTGCGCCAAATATAGTGCTCTAGAAGATTTACAGAAGCGGTGCCATCACCCATATAGCAGACAGACGCGGTCCTTAGCTGTATTACACTGCGCCAAATATAGCGCTCTAGAAGATTTACAGAAGCGGTGCCATTACCCATATAGCAGACAGACGCGGTCCTTAGCTGTATTACACTGTGCCGAATATAGTGCTCTAGAAGATTTACAGAAGCGGTGCCATCACTCATATAGCAGACAGACGCGGTCCTTAGCTGTATTACACTGCGCCAAATATAGTGCTCTAGAAGATTTACAGAAGCGGTGCCATCACCCATATAGCAGACAGACGCGGTCCTTAGCTGTATTACACTGCGCCAAATATAGCGCTCTAGAAGATTTACAGAAGCGGTGCCATTACCCATATAGCAGACAGACGCGGTCCTTAGCTGTATTACACTGTGCCGAATATAGTGCTCTAGAAGATTTACAGAAGCGGTGCCATCACTCATATAGCAGACAGACGCGGTCCTTAGCTGTATTACACTGCGCCAAATATAGCGCTCTAGAAGATTTACAGAAGCGGTGCCATCACTCATATAGCAGACAGACGCGGTCCTTAGCTGTATTACACTGCGCCAAATATAGTGCTCTAGAAGATTTACAGAAGCGTCGCCATCACCCATATAGCAGACAGACGCGGTCCTAAGCTGTATTACACTGCGCCAAATATAGTGCTCTAGAAGATTTACAGAAGCGGTGCCATTACCCATATAGCAGACAGACGCGGTCCTTAGCTGTATTACACTGTGCCGAATATAGTGCTCTAGAAGATTTACAGAAGCGGTGCCATCACTCATATAGCAGACAGACGCGGTCCTTAGCGGTATTACACTGCGCCAAATATAGCGCTCTAGAAGATTTACAGAAGCGGTGCCATCACTCATATAGCAGACAGACGCGGTCTTTAGCTGTATTACACTGCGCTGAATATAGCGCTCTAGAAGATTTACAGAAGCGGTGCCATCACTCATATAGCAGACAGACGCGGTCCTTAGCTGTATTACACTGTGCCGAATATAGCGCTCTAGAAGATTTACAGAAGCGGTGCCATCACTCATATAGCAGACAGACGCGGTCCTTAGCTGTATTACACTGCGACAAATATAGCGCTCTAGAAGATTTACAGAAGCGGTGCCATCACTCATATAGCAGACAGACAAGGTCCTTAGCGGTATTACACTTCGCCGAATATAACGCTCTAGAAGATTTACAGAAGCGGTGCCATCACTCATATAGCAGACAGACGCGGTCCTTAGCGGTATTACACTGCACCGAATATAGCGCTCTAGAAGATTTACAGAAGCGGTGCCATCACCCATATAGCAGACAGACGCGGTCCTTAGCTATATTACACTGCGCCAAATATAGCGCCCTAGAAGATTTACAGAAGCGGTGTCATCACCCATATAGTAGACAGACGCGGTCCTTAGCTGTATTACACTGCGACAAATATAGCGCTCTAGAAGATTTACAGAAGCGGTGCCATCACCCATATAGTAGACAGACGCGGTCCTTAGCTGTATTACACTGCGACAAATATAGCGCTCTAGAAGATTTACAGAAGCGGTGCCATTACCCATAAAGCAGACAGACAAGGTCCTTAGCGGTATTACACTGCACCGAATATAGCGCTCTAGAAGATTTACAGAAGCGGTGCCATCACCCATATAGCAGACAGACGCGGTCCTTAGCTGTATTACACTGCGACAAATATAGCGCTCTAGAAGATTTACAGAAGCGGTGTCATCACCCATATAGTAGACAGACGCGGTCCTTAGCTGTATTACACTGCGACAAATATAGCGCTCTAGAAGATTTACAGAAGCGGTGCCATCACCCATATAGCAGACAGACGCGGTCCTTAGCTGTATTACACTGCGACAAATATAGCGCTCTAGAAGATTTACAGAAGCTGTGCCATCACTCATATAGCAGAGAGACACGGTCCTTAGCTGTATTACACTGCGCCAAATATAGCGCTCTAGAAGATTTACAGAAGCGGTGCCATCACTCATATAGCAGACAGACGCGGTCCTTAGCTGTATTACACTGCGCTGAATATAGCGCTCTAGAAGATTTACAGAAGCGGTGCCATCACTCATATAGCAGACAGACACGGTCCTTAGCTGTATTACACTGTGCCGAATATAACGCTCTGGAAGATTTACAGAAGCGGTGCCATCACTCATATAGCAGACAGACGCGGTCCTTAGCTGTATTACACTGCGCCAAATATAGTGCTCTAGAAGACTTACAGAAGCGGTGCCATCACTCATATAGCAGACAGACGCGGTCCTTAGCTGTATGACACCTCGCCAAATATAGCGCTCTAGAAGATTTACAGAAGCGGTGCCATCACTCATATAGCAGACAGACGCGGTCCTTAGCTGTATTACACTGCGCCAAATATAGCGCTCTAGAAGACTTACAGAAGCGGTGCCATCACTCATATAGCAGACAGACGCGGTCCTTAGCTGTATTACACTGCACCAAATATAGCGCTCTAGAAGATTTACAGAAGCGCCGCCATCACCCATATAGCAGACAGACGCGGTCCTTAGCGGTATTACACTGCGCCGAATATAGCGCTCTAGAAGATTTACAGAAGCGGTGCCATCACTCATATAGCAGACAGACACGGTCCTTAGCTGTATTACACTGCACCAAATATCGCGCTCTAGAAGATTTACAGAAGCGTCGCCATCACTCATATAGCAGACAGACGCGGTCCTTAGCTGTATTACACTGCGCCAAATATAGTGCTCTAGAAGACTTACAGAAGCGGTGCCATCACTCATATAGCAGACAGACGCGGTCCTTAGCTGTATTACACTGCGCCAAATATAGTGCTCTAGAAGATTTACAGAAGCGGTGCCATCACCCATATAGAAGACAGACGCGGTCCTTAGCGGTATTACACTGCGCCAAATATAGTGCTCTAGAAGATTTACAGAAGCGGTGCCATCACTCATATAGCAGACAGACACGGTCCTTAGCTGTATTACACTGCGCCAAATATAGCGCTCTAGAAGATTTACAGAAGCGGTGCCATCACCCATATAGCAGACAGACGCGGTCCTTAGCGGTATTACACTGTGCCGAATATAGTGCTCTAGAAGATTTACAGAAGCGTCGCCATCACTCATATAGCAGACAGACGCGGTCCTTAGCGGTATTACACTGTGCCGAATATAGTGCTCTAGAAGATTTACAGAAGCGGTGCCATCACTCATATAGCAGACAGATGCGGTCCTTAGCTGTATTACACTGTGCCGAATATAGTGCTCTAGAAGACTTACAGAAGCGGTGCCATCACTCATATAGCAGACAGACGCGGTCCTTAGCTGTATTACACTGCGCCAAATATAGCGCTCTAGAAGATTTACAGAAGCGGTGCCATCACTCATATAGCAGACAGACGCGGTCCTTAGCTGTATTACACCTCGCCAAATATAGCGCTCTAGAAGATTTACAGAAGCGGTGCCATCACTCATATAGCAGACAGACACGGTCCTTAGCTGTATTACACTGCGCCAAATATAGCGCTCTGGAAGATTTACAGAAGCGGTGCCATCACTCATATAGCAGACAGACGCGGTCCTTAGCTGTATTACACCTCGCCAAATATAGCGCTCTAGAAGATTTACAGAAGCGGTGCCATCACTCATATAGCAGACAGACACGGTCCTTAGCTGTATTACACTGCGCCGAATATAACGCTCTGGAAGATTTACAGAAGCGGTGCCATCACTCATATAGCAGACAGACGCGGTCCTTAGCTGTATTACACTGCGCCAAATATAGCGCTCTAGAAGATTTACAGAAGCGGTGCCATCACTCATATAGCAGACAGACGCGGTCCTTAGCTGTATTACACTGCGCCAAATATAGCGCTCTAGAAGATTTACAGAAGCGGTGCCATCACTCATATAGCAGAAAGACACGGTCCTTAGCTGTATTACACTGCGCCAAATATAGCGCTCTAGAAGATTTACAGAAGCGGTGCCATCACTCATATAGCAGACAGACACGGTCCTTAGCTGTATTACACTGCGCCAAATATAGCGCTCTAGAAGATTTACAGAAGCGGTGCCATCACTCATATAGCAGAGAGACACGGTCCTTAGCTGTATTACACTGCGCCGAATATAACCGTCTAGAAGACTTACAGAAGCGGTGCCATCACTCATATAGCAGACAGACGCGGTCCTTAGCTGTATTACACTGCGCCAAATATAGCGCTCTAGAAGATTTACAGAAGCGTCGCCATCACTCATATAGCAGACAGACGCGGTCCTTAGCTGTATTACACTGCGCCAAATATAGCGCTCTAGAAGATTTACAGAAGCGTCGCCATCACTCATATAGCAGACAGACGCGGTCCTTAGCGGTATTACACTGCGCTGAATATAGCGCTCTAGAAGATTTACAGAAGCGGTGCCATCACTCATATAGCAGAGAGACACGGTCCTTAGCTGTATTACACTGCGCCAAATATAGCGTTCTAGAAGATTTACAGAAGCGGTGCCATCACCCATATAGCAGACAGACGCGGTCCTTAGCTGTATTACACTGCGCCAAATATAGCGCTCTAGAAGATTTACAGAAGCGGTGCCATCACTCATATAGCAGACAGACGCGGTCCTTAGCTGTATTACACTGCGCCAAATATAGCGCTCTAGAAGATTTACAGAAGCGGTGCCATCACTCATATAGCAGACAGACGCGGTCCTTAGCTGTATTACACTGCGCCAAATATAGCGCTCTAGAAGATTTACAGAAGCGGTGCCATCACCCAGATAGCAGACAGACGCGGTCCTTAGCTGTATTACACTGCGCCAAATATAGCGCTCTAGAAGATTTACAGAAGCGGTGCCATCACTCATATAGCAGACAGACGCGGTCCTTAGCGATATTACACTGTGCCGAATATAGTGCTCTAGAAGATTTACAGAAGCGGTGCCATCACTCATATAGCAGACAGACGCGGTCCTTAGCTGTATTACACTGCGCCAAATATAGTGCCCTAGAAGATTTACAGAAGCGGTGTCATCACCCATATAGCAGACAGACGCGGTCCTTAGCTGTATTACACTGCGCCGAATATAGCGCTCTAGAAGATTTACAGAAGCGGTGCCATCACTCATATAGCAGACAGACGCGGTCCTTAGCTGTATTACACTGCGCCAAATATAGCGCTCTAGAAGATTTACAGAAGCGGTGCCATCACTCATATAGCAGACAGACGCGGTCCTTAGCTGTATTACACTGCGCCAAATATAGCGCTCTAGAAGATTTACAGAAGCGGTGCCATCACTCATATAGCAGACAGACGCGGTCCTTAGCTGTATTACACTGCGCCAAATATAGCGCTCTAGAAGACTTACAGAAGCGGTGCCATCACCCATATAGCAGACAGACGCGATCCTTAGCTGTATTACACTGCGCCAAATATAGTGCCCTAGAAGATTTACAGAAGCGGTGCCATCACTCATATAGCAGACAGACGCGGTCCTTAGCTGTATTACACTGCGCCAAATATAGCGCTCTAGAAGATTTACAGAAGCGGTGCCATCACTCATATAGCAGACAGACGCGGTCCTTAGCTGTATTACACTGCGCCAAATATAGCGCTCTAGAAGATTTACAGAAGCGGTGCCATTACCCATATAGCAGACAGACGCGGTCCTTAGCTGTTTTACACTGCGCCAAATATAGCGCTCTAGAAGATTTACAGAAGCGGTGCCATCACTCATATAGCAGACAGACGCGGTCCTTAGCTGTATTACACTGCGCCAAATACAGTGCTCTAGAAGACTTACAGAAGCGGTGCCATCACTCATATAGCAGACAGACGCGGTCCTTAGCTGTATTACACTGCGCCAAATATAGCGCTCTAGAAGATTTACAGAAGCGGTGCCATCATCCATATAGCAGACAGACGCGGTCCTTAGCTGTATTACACTGCGCCAAATATAGCGCTCTAGAAGATTTACAGAAGCGGTGCCATTACCCATATAGCAGACAGACGCGGTCCTTAGCTGTATTACACTGCGCCAAATATAGCGCTCTACAAGATTTACAGAAGCGGTGCCATCACCCATATAGCAGACAGACACGGTCCTTAGCTGTATTACACTGTGCCGAATATAGCGTTCTAGAAGATTTACAGAAGCGGTGCCATCACCCATATAGCAGACAGACGCGGTCCTTAGCTGTATTACACTGCGCCAAATATAGCGCTCTAGAAGATTTACAGAAGCGGTGCCATCACTCATATAGCAGACAGACGCGGTCCTTAGCTGTATTACATTGCGCCAAATATAGCGCTCTAGAAGATTTACAGAAGCGTCGCCATCACTCATATAGCAGACAGACGCGGTCCTTAGCTGTATTACACTGCGCCGAATATAGTGCTCTAGAAGATTTACAGAAGCGCCGCCATCACTCATATAGCAGAGAGACGCGATCCTTAGCTGTATTACACTGCGCCAAATATAGCGCTCTAGAAGATTTACAGAAGCGGTGCCATCACTCATATAGCAGACAGACACGGTCCTTAGCTGTATTACACTGCGCCAAATATAGCGCTCTAGAAGATTTACAGAAGCGGTGCCATCACTCATATAGCAGACAGACGCGATCCTTAGCGGTATTACACTGCGCTGAATATAGCGCTCTAGAAGATTTACAGAAGCGGTGCCATCACTCATATAGCAGACAGACGCGGTCCTTAGCTGTATTACACTGCGCTGAATATAGCGCTCTAGAAGATTTACAGAAGCGGTGCCATCACTCATATAGCAGACAGACGCGGTCCTTAGCTGTATTACACTGCGCCGAATATAACCGTCTAGAAGATTTACAGAAGCGGTGCCATCACTCATATAGCAGACAGACGCGGTCCTTAGCTGTATTACACTGCGCCAAATATAGTGCTCTAGAAGATTTACAGAAGCGGTGCCATCACTCATATAGCAGACAGACGCGGTCCTTAGCTGTATTACACTGCGCCAAATATAGTGCTCTAGAAGATTTACAGAAGCGGTGCCATCACCCATATAGAAGACAGACGCGGTCCTTAGCGGTATTACACTGCGCCAAATATAGTGCTCTAGAAGATTTACAGAAGCGGTGCCATCACTCATATAGCAGACAGACACGGTCCTTAGCTGTATTACACTGCGCCAAATATAGCGCTCTAGAAGATTTACAGAAGCGGTGCCATCACCCATATAGCAGACAGACGCGGTCCTTAGCGGTATTACACTGTGCCGAATATAGTGCTCTAGAAGATTTACAGAAGCGTCGCCATCACTCATATAGCAGACAGACGCGGTCCTTAGCGGTATTACACTGTGCCGAATATAGTGCTCTAGAAGATTTACAGAAGCGGTGCCATCACCCATATAGCAGACAGACACGGTCCTTAGCTGTATTACACTGCGCCAAATATAGCGCTCTAGAAGATTTACAGAAGCGGTGCCATCACTCATATAGCAGACAGACGCGGTCCTTAGCTGTATTACACTGTGCAGAATATAGCGCTCTAGAAGATTTACAGAAGCGGTGTCTTCACCCATATAGCAGACAGACGCGGTCCTTAGCTGTATTACACTGCGCCAAATATAGCGCTCTAGAAGATTTACAGAAGCGGTGCCATCACTCATATAGCAGACAGACGCGGTCCTTAGCTGTATTACACCTCGCCAAATATAGCGCTCTAGAAGATTTACAGAAGCGGTGCCATCACTCATATAGCAGACAGACACGGTCCTTAGCTGTATTACACTGTGCCGAATATAACGCTCTGGAAGATTTACAGAAGCGGTGCCATCACTCATATAGCAGACAGACGCGGTCCTTAGCTGTATTACACTGCGCCAAATATAGCGCTCTAGAAGATTTACAGAAGCGGTGCCATCACTCATATAGCAGACAGACACGGTCCTTAGCTGTATTACACTGTGCCGAATATAGCGCTCTAGAAGATTTACAGAAGCGGAGCCATCACTCATATAGCAGACAGACGCGGTCCTTAGCTGTATTACACTGTGCCGAATATAGCGCTCTAGAAGATTTACAGAAGCGGTGCCATCACTCATATAGCAGACAGATGCAGTCCTTAGCGGTATTACACTGCGCTGAATATAGCGCTCTAGAAGATTTACAGAAGCGGTGCCATCACTCATATAGCAGACAGACGCGGTCCTTAGCGGTATTACACTGTGCTGAATATAGTGCTCTAGAAGATTTACAGAAGCGGTGCCATCACCCATATAGCAGACAGACGCGGTCCTTAGCGGTATTACACTGCGCCAAATATAGTGCTCTAGAAGATTTACAGAAGCGTCGCCATCACTCATATAGCAGACAGACGCGGTCCTTAGCTGTATTACACTGCGCCAAATATAGCGCTCTAGAAGATTTACAGAAGCGTCGCCATCACTCATATAGCAGACAGACGCGGTCCTTAGCTGTATTACACTGCGCCAAATATAGCGCTCTAGAAGATTTACAGGAGCGTCGCCATCACTCATATAGCAGACAGACGCGGTCCTTAGCTGTATTACACTGCGCCAAATATAGCGCTCTAGAAGATTTACAGAAGCGGTGCCATCACTCATATAGCAGACAGACACGGTCCTTAGCTGTATTACACTGCGCCAAATATAGTGCTCTAGAAGATTTACAGAAGCGTCGCCATCACTCATATAGCAGACAGACGCGGTCCTTAGCGGTATTACACTGTGCCGAATATAGTGCTCTAGAAGATTTACAGAAGCGGTGCCATCACTCATATAGCAGAGAGACGCGATCCTTAGCTGTATTACACTGCGCCAAATATAGTGCTCTAGAAGATTTACAGAAGCGGTGCCATCACTCATATAGCAGACAGACTCGGTCCTTAGCTGTATTACACTGTGCCGAATATAGCGCTCTAGAAGATTTACAGAAGCGGTGCCATCACTCATATAGCAGACAGACGCGGTCCTTAGCTGTATTACACTGCGCCAAATATAGCGCTCTAGAAGATTTACAGAAGCGGTGCCATCACCCATATAGCAGACAGACGCGGTCCTTAGCTGTATTACACTGCGCCAAATATAGCGCTCTAGAAGATTTACAGAAGCGGTGCCATCACCCATATAGCAGACAGACTCGGTCCTTAGCTGTATTACACTGCGCCAAATATAGCGCTCTAGAAGACTTACAGAAGCGGTGCCATTACCCATATAGCAGACAGACGCGGTCCTTAGCTGTATTACACTGCGCCAAATATAGCGCTCTAGAAGATTTACAGAAGCGGTGCCATCACCCATATAGCAGACAGACGCGGTCCTTAGCTGTATTACATTGCGCCAAATATAGCGCTCTAGAAGATTTACAGAAGCGGTGCCATCACTCATATAGCAGAGAGACGCGATCCTTAGCTGTATTACACTGCGCCAAATATAGCGTTCTAGAAGATTTACAGAAGCGGTGCCATCACTCATATAGCAGACAGACACGGTCCTTAGCTGTATTACACTGCGCCAAATATAGCGCTCTAGAAGATTTACAGAAGCGGTGCCATCACTCATATAGCAGACAGACGCGGTCCTTAGCTGTATTACACTGTGCAGAATATAGCGCTCTAGAAGATTTACAGAAGCGGTGCCATCACTCATATAGCAGACAGACGCGATCCTTAGCGGTATTACACTGCGCTGAATATAGCGCTCTAGAAGATTTACAGAAGCGGTGCCATCACTCATATAGCAGACAGACGCGGTCCTTAGCTGTATTACACTGCGCCAAATATAGCGCTCTAGAAGATTTACAGAAGCGGTGCCATCACTCATATAGCAGACAGACGCGGTCCTTAGCTGTATTACACTGTGCAGAATATAGCGCTCTAGAAGATTTACAGAAGCGGTGCCATCACTCATATAGCAGACAGACGCGGTCCTTAGCTGTATTACACTGCGCCAAATATAGCGCTCTAGAAGATTTACAGAAGCGGTGCCATCACCCATATAGCAGACAGACGCGGTCCTTAGCTGTATTACACTGCGCCAAATATAGTGCTCTAGAAGACTTACAGAAGCGGTGCCATCACTCATATAGCAGACAGACGCGGTCCTTAGCGGTATTACACTGTGCTGAATATAGTGCTCTAGAAGATTTACAGAAGCGGTACCATCACTCATATAGCAGACAGACACGGTCCTTAGCTGTATTACACTGTGCCGAATATAGTACTCTAGAAGATTTACAGAAGCGGTGCCATCACTCATATAGCAGACAGACGCGGTCCTTAGCTGTATTACACTGCGCCAAATATAGCGCTCTAGAAGATTTACAGAAGCGGTGCCATCACTCATATAGCAGACAGATGCGGTCCTTAGCTGTATTACACTGTGCCGAATATAGCGCTCTAGAAGATTTACAGAAGCGGTGCCATCACTCATATAGCAGACAGACGCGGTCCTTAGCTGTATTACACTGCGCCAAATATAGTGCTCTAGAAGATTTACAGAAGCGGTGCCATCACTCATATAGCAGACAGACGCGGTCCTTAGCTGTATTACACTGCGCCAAATATAGCGCTCTAGAAGATTTACAGAAGCGGTGCCATCATCCATATAGCAGACAGACTCGGTCCTTAGCTGTATTACACTGCGCCAAATATAGCGCTCTAGAAGACTTACAGAAGCGGTGCCATCACTCATATAGCAGACAGACGCGGTCCTTAGCTGTATTACACTGTGCCGAATATAGCGTTCTAGAAGATTTACAGAAGCGGTGCCATCACTCATATAGCAGACAGACGCGGTCCTTAGCTGTATTACATTGCGCCAAATATAGCGCTCTAGAAGATTTACAGAAGCGGTGCCATCACTCATATAGCAGAGAGACGCGATCCTTAGCTGTATTACACTGTGCCGAATATAGCGCTCTAGAAGATTTACAGAAGCGTCGCCATCACTCATATAGCAGACAGACGCGGTCCTTAGCTGTATTACACTGCGCCAAATATAGCGTTCTAGAAGATTTACAGAAGCGGTGCCATCACTCATATAGCAGACAGACACGGTCCTTAGCTGTATTACACTGCGCCAAATATAGCGCTCTAGAAGATTTACAGAAGCGGTGCCATCACTCATATAGCAGACAGACGCGGTCCTTAGCTGTATTACACTGTGCAGAATATAGCGCTCTAGAAGATTTACAGAAGCGGTGCCATCACTCATATAGCAGACAGACGCGATCCTTAGCGGTATTACACTGCGCTGAATATAGCGCTCTAGAAGATTTACAGAAGCGGTGCCATCACTCATATAGCAGACAGACGCGGTCCTTAGCTGTATTACACTGTGCAGAATATAGCGCTCTAGAAGATTTACAGAAGCGGTGCCATCACTCATATAGCAGACAGACGCGGTCCTTAGCTGTATTACACTGCGCCAAATATAGCGCTCTAGAAGATTTACAGAAGCGGTGCCATCACTCATATAGCAGACAGACGCGGTCCTTAGCTGTATTACACTGCGCCGAATATAGCGCTCTAGAAGATTTACAGAAGCGGTGCCATCACTCATATAGCAGACAGACGCGGTCCTTAGCTGTATTACACTGCGCCGAATATAGCGCTCTAGAAGATTTACAGAAGCGGTGCCATCACCCATATAGCAGACAGACGCGGTCCTTAGCTGTATTACACTGCGCCAAATATAGTGCTCTAGAAGACTTACAGAAGCGGTGCCATCACTCATATAGCAGACAGACGCGGTCCTTAGCGGTATTACACTGTGCTGAATATAGTGCTCTAGAAGATTTACAGAAGCGGTGCCATCACTCATATAGCAGACAGATGCGGTCCTTAGCTGTATTACACTGTGCCGAATATAGCGCTCTAGAAGATTTACAGAAGCGGTGCCATCACTCATATAGCAGACAGACACGGTCCTTAGCTGTATTACACTGTGCAGAATATAGCGCTCTAGAAGATTTACAGAAGCGGTGCCATCACTCATATAGCAGACAGACGCGGTCCTTAGCTGTATTACACTGCGCCAAATATAGCGCTCTAGAAGATTTACAGAAGCGGTGCCATCACTCATATAGCAGACAGATGCGGTCCTTAGCTGTATTACACTGCGCCAAATATAGCGCTCTAGAAGATTTACAGAAGCGGTGCCATCACCCATATAGCAGACAGACTCGGTCCTTAGCTGTATTACACTGTGCAGAATATAGCGCTCTAGAAGATTTACAGAAGCGGTGCCATCACTCATATAGCAGACAGACGCGGTCCTTAGCTGTATTACACTGCGCCAAATATAGCGCTCTAGAAGATTTACAGAAGCGGTGCCATCACTCATATAGCAGACAGACGCGGTCCTTAGCTGTATTACACTGCGCCAAATATAGCGCTCTAGAAGATTTACAGAAGCGGTGCCATCACTCATATAGCAGACAGACACGGTCCTTAGCTGTATTACACTGCGCCAAATATAGCGCTCTAGAAGACTTACAGAAGCGGTGCCATCACTCATATAGCAGACAGACGCGGTCCTTAGCTGTATTACACTGCGCCAAATATAGTGCTCTAGAAGACTTACAGAAGCGGTGCCATTACCCATATAGCAGACAGACGCGGTCCTTAGCTGTATTACACTGCGCCAAATATAGCGCTCTAGAAGATTTACAGAAGCGGTGCCATCACCCATATAGCAGACAGACGCGGTCCTTAGCTGTATTACACTGCGCCGAATATAGTGCTCTAGAAGATTTACAGAAGCGGTGCCATCACTCATATAGCAGACAGACGCGGTCCTTAGCTGTATTACATTGCGCCAAATATAGCGCTCTAGAAGATTTACAGAAGCGGTGCCATCACTCATATAGCAGAGAGACGCGATCCTTAGCTGTATTACACTGTGCAGAATATAGCGCTCTAGAAGATTTACAGAAGCGGTGCCATCACTCATATAGCAGAGAGACACGGTCCTTAGCTGTATTACACTGCGCCGAATATAGCGTTCTAGAAGATTTACAGAAGCGGTGCCATCACTCATATAGCAGACAGACACGGTCCTTAGCTGTATTACACTGCGCCAAATATAGCGCTCTAGAAGATTTACAGAAGCGGTGCCATCACTCATATAGCAGACAGACGCGGTCCTTAGCTGTATTACACTGTGCAGAATATAGCGCTCTAGAAGATTTACAGAAGCGGTGCCATCACTCATATAGCAGACAGACGCGATCCTTAGCGGTATTACACTGCGCTGAATATAGCGCTCTAGAAGATTTACAGAAGCGGTGCCATCACTCATATAGCAGACAGACGCGGTCCTTAGCTGTATTACACTGTGCAGAATATAGCGCTCTAGAAGATTTACAGAAGCGGTGCCATCACTCATATAGCAGACAGACGCGGTCCTTAGCTGTATTACACTGCGCCAAATATAGCGCTCTAGAAGATTTACAGAAGCGGTGCCATCACCCATATAGCAGACAGACGCGGTCCTTAGCTGTATTACACTGCGCCAAATATAGTGCTCTAGAAGACTTACAGAAGCGGTGCCATCACTCATATAGCAGACAGACGCGGTCCTTAGCGGTATTACACTGTGCTGAATATAGTGCTCTAGAAGATTTACAGAAGCGGTACCATCACTCATATAGCAGACAGATGCGGTCCTTAGCTGTATTACACTGTGCCGAATATAGTGCTCTAGAAGATTTACAGAAGCGGTGCCATCACCCATATAGCAGACAGACGCGGTCCTTAGCTGTATTACACTGCGCCAAATATAGCGCTCTAGAAGATTTACAGAAGCGGTGCCATCACTCATATAGCAGACAGATGCGGTCCTTAGCTGTATTACACTGTGCCGAATATAGCGCTCTAGAAGATTTACAGAAGCGGTGCCATCACTCATATAGCAGACAGACGCGGTCCTTAGCTGTATTACACTGCGCCAAATATAGTGCTCTAGAAGATTTACAGAAGCGGTGCCATCACTCATATAGCAGACAGACGCGGTCCTTAGCTGTATTACACTGCGCCAAATATAGCGCTCTAGAAGATTTACAGAAGCGGTGCCATCACCCATATAGCAGACAGACTCGGTCCTTAGCTGTATTACACTGCGCCAAATATAGCGCTCTAGAAGACTTACAGAAGCGGTGCCATCACTCATATAGCAGACAGACGCGGTCCTTAGCTGTATTACACTGTGCCGAATATAGCGTTCTAGAAGATTTACAGAAGCGGTGCCATCACTCATATAGCAGACAGACGCGGTCCTTAGCTGTATTACATTGCGCCAAATATAGCGCTCTAGAAGATTTACAGAAGCGGTGCCATCACTCATATAGCAGAGAGACGCGATCCTTAGCTGTATTACACTGCGCCAAATATAGCGTTCTAGAAGATTTACAGAAGCGGTGCCATCACTCATATAGCAGACAGACACGGTCCTTAGCTGTATTACACTGCGCCAAATATAGCGCTCTAGAAGATTTACAGAAGCGGTGCCATCACTCATATAGCAGACAGACGCGGTCCTTAGCTGTATTACACTGCGCCAAATATAGTGCTCTAGAAGATTTACAGAAGCGGTGCCATCACTCATATAGCAGACAGACGCGGTCCTTAGCTGTATTACACTGTGCAGAATATAGCGCTCTAGAAGATTTACAGAAGCGGTGCCATCACTCATATAGCAGACAGACGCGATCCTTAGCGGTATTACACTGCGCTGAATATAGCGCTCTAGAAGATTTACAGAAGCGGTGCCATCACTCATATAGCAGACAGACGCGGTCCTTAGCTGTATTACACTGTGCAGAATATAGCGCTCTAGAAGATTTACAGAAGCGGTGCCATCACTCATATAGCAGACAGACGCGGTCCTTAGCTGTATTACACTGCGCCAAATATAGCGCTCTAGAAGATTTACAGAAGCGGTGCCATCACCCATATAGCAGACAGACGCGGTCCTTAGCTGTATTACACTGCGCCAAATATAGTGCTCTAGAAGACTTACAGAAGCGGTGCCATCACTCATATAGCAGACAGACGCGGTCCTTAGCGGTATTACACTGTGCTGAATATAGTGCTCTAGAAGATTTACAGAAGCGGTGCCATCACTCATATAGCAGACAGATGCGGTCCTTAGCTGTATTACACTGTGCCGAATATAGCGCTCTAGAAGATTTACAGAAGCGGTGCCATCACTCATATAGCAGACAGACACGGTCCTTAGCTGTATTACACTGTGCAGAATATAGCGCTCTAGAAGATTTACAGAAGCGGTGCCATCACTCATATAGCAGACAGACGCGGTCCTTAGCTGTATTACACTGCGCCAAATATAGCGCTCTAGAAGATTTACAGAAGCGGTGCCATCACTCATATAGCAGACAGATGCGGTCCTTAGCTGTATTACACTGCGCCAAATATAGCGCTCTAGAAGATTTACAGAAGCGGTGCCATCACCCATATAGCAGACAGACGCGGTCCTTAGCTGTATTACACTGCGCCAAATATAGCGCTCTAGAAGATTTACAGAAGCGGTGCCATCACTCATATAGCAGACAGACGCGGTCCTTAGCTGTATTACACTGTGCCGAATATAGCGCTCTAGAAGATTTACAGAAGCGGTGCCATCACTCATATGGCAGACAGACGCGGTCCTTAGCTGTATTACACTGCGCCAAATATAGCGCTCTAGAAGACTTACAGAAGCGGTGCCATCACCCATATAGCAGACAGACGCGGTCCTTAGCTGTATTACACTGCACCGAATATAGCGCTCTAGAAGATTTACAGAAGCGGTGCCATCACCCATATAGCAGACAGACGCGGTCCTTAGCTGTATTACACTGCGACAAATATAGCGCTCTAGAAGATTTACAGAAGCGGTGTCATCACCCATATAGTAGACAGACGCGGTCCTTAGCTGTATTACACTGCGACAAATATAGCGCTCTAGAAGATTTACAGAAGCGGTGCCATCACCCATATAGCAGACAGACGCGGTCCTTAGCTGTATTACACTGCGCCAAATATAGTGCTCTAGAAGACTTACAGAAGCGGTGCCATCACTCATATAGCAGACAGACGCGGTCCCTTAGCTGTATGACACCTCGCCAAATATAGCGCTCTAGAAGATTTACAGAAGCGGTGCCATCACTCATATAGCAGACAGACGCGGGTCCTTAGCTGTATTACACTGTGCCGAATATAGTGCTCTAGAAGATTTACAGAAGCGGTGCCATTACCCATATAGCAGACAGACGCGGTCCTTAGCTGTATTACACTGCGCCAAATATAGCGCTCTAGAAGACTTACAGAAGCGGTGCCATCACTCATATAGCAGACAGACGCGGTCCTTAGCTGTATTACACTGTGCCGAATATAGCGTTCTAGAAGATTTACAGAAGCGCCGCCATCACCCATATAGCAGACAGACGCGGTCCTTAGCGGTATTACACTGCGCCGAATATAGCGCTCTAGAAGATTTACAGAAGCGGTGCCATCACTCATATAGCAGACAGACACGGTCCTTAGCTGTATTACACTGCGCCAAATATCGCGCTCTAGAAGATTTACAGAAGCGGTGCCATCACTCATATAGCAGACAGACGCGGTCCTTAGCTGTATTACACTGCACCAAATATCGCGCTCTAGAAGATTTACAGAAGCGTCGCCATCACTCATATAGCAGACAGACGCGGTCCTTAGCTGTATTACACTGCGCCAAATATAGTGCTCTAGAAGACTTACAGAAGCGGTGCCATCACCCATATAGCAGACAGACGCGGTCCTTAGCTGTATTACACTGCGCCAAATATAGTGCTCTAGAAGACTTACAGAAGCGGTGCCATCACCCATATAGCAGACAGACGCGGTCCTTAGCTGTATTACACTGCGCCAAATATAGTGCTCTAGAAGACTTACAGAAGCGGTGCCATCACCCATATAGCAGACAGACACGGTCCTTAGCTGTATTACACTGCGCCAAATATCGCGCTCTAGAAGATTTACAGAAGCGGTGCCATCACTCATATAGCAGACAGACGCGGTCCTTAGCTGTATTACACTGTGCAGAATATAGCGCTCTAGAAGATTTACAGAAGCGGTGCCATTACCCATATAGCAGACAGACGCGGTCCTTAGCGGTATTACACTGCGCCGAATATAGTGCTTTAGAAGATTTACAGAAGCGGTGCCATCACTCATATAGCAGACAGACGCGGTCCTTAGCGGTATTACACTGTGCCGAATATAGTGCTCTAGAAGATTTACAGAAGCGTCGCCATCACTCATATAGCAGACAGACGCGGTCCTTAGCGGTATTACACTGTGCCGAATATAGTGCTCTAGAAGATTTACAGAAGCGGTGCCATCACCCATATAGCAGACAGACACGGTCCTTAGCTGTATTACACTGTGCTGAATATAGTGCTCTAGAAGATTTACAGAAGCGGTGCCATCACTCATATAGCAGACAGACGCGGTCCTTAGCTGTATTACACTGCGCCAAATATAGCGCTCTAGAAGATTTACAGAAGCGGTGCCATTACCCATATAGCAGACAGACACGGTCCTTAGCTGTATTACACTGCGCCAAATATAGCGCTCTAGAAGATTTACAGAAGCGGTGCCATCACTCATATAGCAGACAGACGCGGTCCTTAGCTGTATTACACTGCGACAAATATAGCGCTCTAGAAGATTTACAGAAGCGGTGCCATCACTCATATAGCAGAGAGACGCGGTCCTTAGCTGTATTACACTGCGCCGAATATAACCGTCTAGAAGACTTACAGAAGCGTCGCCATCACTCATATAGCAGACAGACGCGGTCCTTAGCTGTATTACACTGCGCCAAATATAGCGCTCTAGAAGATTTACAGAAGCGTCGCCATCACTCATATAGCAGACAGACGCGGTCCTTAGCTGTATTACACTGCGCCAAATATAGCGCTCTAGAAGATTTACAGAAGCGTCGCCATCACTCATATAGCAGACAGACGCGGTCCTTAGCGGTATTACACTGCGCTGAATATAGCGCTCTAGAAGATTTACAGAAGCGGTGCCATCACTCATATAGCAGAGAGACACGGTCCTTAGCTGTATTACACTGCGCCAAATATAGCGTTCTAGAAGATTTACAGAAGCGGTGCCATCACCCATATAGCAGACAGACGCGGTCCTTAGCTGTATTACACTGCGCCAAATATAGCGCTCTAGAAGATTTACAGAAGCGGTGCCATCACCCAGATAGCAGACAGACGCAGTCCTTAGCTGTATTACACTGCGCCAAATATAGCGCTCTAGAAGATTTACAGAAGCGGTGCCATCACCCATATAGCAGACAGACGCGGTCCTTAGCTGTATTACACTGCGCCAAATATAGTGCTCTAGAAGACTTACAGAAGCGGTGCCATCACTCATATAGCAGACAGACGCGGTCCTTAGCGGTATTACACTGTGCTGAATATAGTGCTCTAGAAGATTTACAGAAGCGGTACCATCACTCATATAGCAGACAGATGCGGTCCTTAGCTGTATTACACTGTGCCGAATATAGTACTCTAGAAGATTTACAGAAGCGGTGCCATCACTCATATAGCAGACAGACGCGGTCCTTAGCTGTATTACACTGCGCCAAATATAGCGCTCTAGAAGATTTACAGAAGCGGTGCCATCACTCATATAGCAGACAGATGCGGTCCTTAGCTGTATTACACTGTGCCGAATATAGCGCTCTAGAAGATTTACAGAAGCGGTGCCATCACTCATATAGCAGACAGACGCGGTCCTTAGCTGTATTACACTGCGCCAAATATAGTGCTCTAGAAGATTTACAGAAGCGGTGCCATCACTCATATAGCAGACAGACGCGGTCCTTAGCTGTATTACACTGCGCCAAATATAGCGCTCTAGAAGATTTACAGAAGCGGTGCCATCACCCATATAGCAGACAGACTCGGTCCTTAGCTGTATTACACTGCGCCAAATATAGCGCTCTAGAAGACTTACAGAAGCGGTGCCATCACTCATATAGCAGACAGACGCGGTCCTTAGCTGTATTACACTGTGCCGAATATAGCGTTCTAGAAGATTTACAGAAGCGGTGCCATCACTCATATAGCAGACAGACGCGGTCCTTAGCTGTATTACATTGCGCCAAATATAGCGCTCTAGAAGATTTACAGAAGCGGTGCCATCACTCATATAGCAGAGAGACGCGATCCTTAGCTGTATTACACTGCGCCAAATATAGCGTTCTAGAAGATTTACAGAAGCGGTGCCATCACTCATATAGCAGACAGACACGGTCCTTAGCTGTATTACACTGCGCCAAATATAGCGCTCTAGAAGATTTACAGAAGCGGTGCCATCACTCATATAGCAGACAGACGCGGTCCTTAGCTGTATTACACTGTGCAGAATATAGTGCTCTAGAAGATTTACAGAAGCGGTGCCATCACTCATATAGCAGACAGACGCGGTCCTTAGCTGTATTACACTGCGCCGAATATAGCGCTCTAGAAGATTTACAGAAGCGGTGCCATCACTCATATAGCAGACAGACGCGGTCCTTAGCTGTATTACACTGCGCCGAATATAGCGCTCTAGAAGATTTACAGAAGCGGTGCCATCACCCATATAGCAGACAGACGCGGTCCTTAGCTGTATTACACTGCGCCAAATATAGTGCTCTAGAAGACTTACAGAAGCGGTGCCATCACTCATATAGCAGACAGACGCGGTCCTTAGCGGTATTACACTGTGCTGAATATAGTGCTCTAGAAGATTTACAGAAGCGGTGCCATCACTCATATAGCAGACAGACACGGTCCTTAGCTGTATTACACTGTGCAGAATATAGCGCTCTAGAAGATTTACAGAAGCGGTGCCATCACTCATATAGCAGACAGACACGGTCCTTAGCTGTATTACACTGCGCCAAATATAGCGCTCTAGAAGATTTACAGAAGCGGTGCCATCACTCATATAGCAGACAGACGCGGTCCTTAGCTGTATTACACTGCGCCAAATATAGCGCTCTAGAAGATTTACAGAAGCGGTGCCATCACTCATATAGCAGACAGATGCGGTCCTTAGCTGTATTACACTGCGCCAAATATAGCGCTCTAGAAGATTTACAGAAGCGGTGCCATCACCCATATAGCAGACAGACTCGGTCCTTAGCTGTATTACACTGCGCCAAATATAGCGCTCTAGAAGATTTACAGAAGCGGTGCCATCACTCATATAGCAGACAGACGCGGTCCTTAGCTGTATTACACTGCGCCAAATATAGCGCTCTAGAAGATTTACAGAAGCGGTGCCATCACTCATATAGCAGACAGACACGGTCCTTAGCTGTATTACACTGCGCCAAATATAGCGCTCTAGAAGACTTACAGAAGCGGTGCCATTACCCATATAGCAGACAGACGCGGTCCTTAGCTGTATTACACTGCGCCAAATATAGCGCTCTAGAAGATTTACAGAAGCGGTGCCATCACCCATATAGCAGACAGACGCGGTCCTTAGCTGTATTACACTGCGCCGAATATAGTGCTCTAGAAGATTTACAGAAGCGGTGCCATCACTCATATAGCAGACAGACGCGGTCCTTAGCTGTATTACATTGCGCCAAATATAGCGCTCTAGAAGATTTACAGAAGCGGTGCCATCACTCATATAGCAGAGAGACGCGATCCTTAGCTGTATTACACTGCGCCGAATATAGCGTTCTAGAAGATTTACAGAAGCGGTGCCATCACTCATATAGCAGACAGACACGGTCCTTAGCTGTATTACACTGCGCCAAATATAGCGCTCTAGAAGATTTACAGAAGCGGTGCCATCACTCATATAGCAGACAGACGCGGTCCTTAGCTGTATTACACTGTGCAGAATATAGCGCTCTAGAAGATTTACAGAAGCGGTGCCATCACTCATATAGCAGACAGACGCGATCCTTAGCGGTATTACACTGCGCTGAATATAGCGCTCTAGAAGATTTACAGAAGCGGTGCCATCACTCATATAGCAGACAGACGCGGTCCTTAGCTGTATTACACTGTGCAGAATATAGCGCTCTAGAAGATTTACAGAAGCGGTGCCATCACTCATATAGCAGACAGACGCGGTCCTTAGCTGTATTACACTGCGCCAAATATAGCGCTCTAGAAGATTTACAGAAGCGGTGCCATCACCCATATAGCAGACAGACGCGGTCCTTAGCTGTATTACACTGCGCCAAATATAGTGCTCTAGAAGACTTACAGAAGCGGTGCCATCACTCATATAGCAGACAGACGCGGTCCTTAGCGGTATTACACTGTGCTGAATATAGTGCTCTAGAAGATTTACAGAAGCGGTACCATCACTCATATAGCAGACAGATGCGGTCCTTAGCTGTATTACACTGTGCCGAATATAGTGCTCTAGAAGATTTACAGAAGCGGTGCCATCACTCATATAGCAGACAGACGCGGTCCTTAGCTGTATTACACTGCGCCAAATATAGCGCTCTAGAAGATTTACAGAAGCGGTGCCATCACTCATATAGCAGACAGATGCGGTCCTTAGCTGTATTACACTGTGCCGAATATAGCGCTCTAGAAGATTTACAGAAGCGGTGCCATCACTCATATAGCAGACAGACGCGATCCTTAGCTGTATTACACTGTGCCGAATATAGTGCTCTAGAAGATTTACAGAAGCGGTGCCATCACTCATATAGCAGACAGACGCGGTCCTTAGCTGTATTACACTGCGCCAAATATAGCGCTCTAGAAGATTTACAGAAGCGGTGCCATCACCCATATAGCAGACAGACTCGGTCCTTAGCTGTATTACACTGCGCCGAATATAGCGTTCTAGAAGATTTACAGAAGCGGTGCCATCACTCATATAGCAGACAGACGCGGTCCTTAGCTGTATTACATTGCGCCAAATATAGCGCTCTAGAAGATTTACAGAAGCGGTGCCATCACTCATATAGCAGAGAGACGCGATCCTTAGCTGTATTACACTGCGCCAAATATAGCGTTCTAGAAGATTTACAGAAGCGGTGCCATCACTCATATAGCAGACAGACACGGTCCTTAGCTGTATTACACTGCGCCAAATATAGCGCTCTAGAAGATTTACAGAAGCGGTGCCATCACTCATATAGCAGACAGACGCGGTCCTTAGCTGTATTACACTGTGCAGAATATAGCGCTCTAGAAGATTTACAGAAGCGGTGCCATCACTCATATAGCAGACAGACGCGATCCTTAGCGGTATTACACTGCGCTGAATATAGCGCTCTAGAAGATTTACAGAAGCGGTGCCATCACTCATATAGCAGACAGACGCGGTCCTTAGCTGTATTACACTGTGCAGAATATAGCGCTCTAGAAGATTTACAGAAGCGGTGCCATCACTCATATAGCAGACAGACACGGTCCTTAGCTGTATTACACTGCGCCAAATATAGCGCTCTAGAAGATTTACAGAAGCGGTGCCATCACTCATATAGCAGACAGACGCGGTCCTTAGCTGTATTACACTGCGCCAAATATAGCGCTCTAGAAGATTTACAGAAGCGGTGCCATCACCCATATAGCAGACAGACGCGGTCCTTAGCTGTATTACACTGCGCCAAATATAGTGCTCTAGAAGACTTACAGAAGCGGTGCCATCACTCATATAGCAGACAGACGCGGTCCTTAGCGGTATTACACTGTGCTGAATATAGTGCTCTAGAAGATTTACAGAAGCGGTGCCATCACTCATATAGCAGACAGATGCGGTCCTTAGCTGTATTACACTGTGCCGAATATAGCGCTCTAGAAGATTTACAGAAGCGGTGCCATCACTCATATAGCAGACAGACACGGTCCTTAGCTGTATTACACTGTGCAGAATATAGCGCTCTAGAAGATTTACAGAAGCGGTGCCATCACTCATATAGCAGACAGACGCGGTCCTTAGCTGTATTACACTGCGCCAAATATAGCGCTCTAGAAGATTTACAGAAGCGGTGCCATCACTCATATAGCAGACAGATGCGGTCCTTAGCTGTATTACACTGCGCCAAATATAGCGCTCTAGAAGATTTACAGAAGCGGTGCCATCACCCATATAGCAGACAGACGCGGTCCTTAGCTGTATTACACTGCGCCAAATATAGCGCTCTAGAAGATTTACAGAAGCGGTGCCATCACTCATATAGCAGACAGACGCGGTCCTTAGCTGTATTACACTGTGCCGAATATAGCGCTCTAGAAGATTTACAGAAGCGGTGCCATCACTCATATGGCAGACAGACGCGGTCCTTAGCTGTATTACACTGCGCCAAATATAGCGCTCTAGAAGACTTACAGAAGCGGTGCCATCACCCATATAGCAGACAGACGCGGTCCTTAGCTGTATTACACTGCACCGAATATAGCGCTCTAGAAGATTTACAGAAGCGGTGCCATCACCCATATAGCAGACAGACGCGGTCCTTAGCTGTATTACACTGCGACAAATATAGCGCTCTAGAAGATTTTACAGAAGCGGTGTCATCACCCATATAGCAGACAGACGCGGTCCTTAGCTGTATTACACTGCGACAAATATAGCGCTCTAGAAGATTTACAGAAGCGGTGCCATCACCCATATAGCAGACAGACGCGGTCCTTAGCTGTATTACACTGCGCCAAATATAGTGCTCTAGAAGACTTACAGAAGCGGTGCCATCACTCATATAGCAGACAGACGCGGTCCTTAGCTGTATTACACTGTGCCGAATATAGTGCTCTAGAAGATTTACAGAAGCGGTGCCATCACTCATATAGCAGACAGACGCGGTCCTTAGCTGTATTACACTGCGCCAAATATAGTGCTCTAGAAGACTTACAGAAGCGGTGCCATCACTCATATAGCAGACAGACGCGGTCCTTAGCTGTATGACACCTCGCCAAATATAGCGCTCTAGAAGATTTACAGAAGCGGTGCCATCACTCATATAGCAGACAGACGCGGTCCTTAGCTGTATTACACTGTGCCGAATATAGTGCTCTAGAAGATTTACAGAAGCGGTGCCATTACCCATATAGCAGACAGACGCGGTCCTTAGCTGTATTACACTGCGCCAAATATAGCGCTCTAGAAGACTTACAGAAGCGGTGCCATCACTCATATAGCAGACAGACGCGGTCCTTAGCTGTATTACACTGTGCCGAATATAGCGTTCTAGAAGATTTACAGAAGCGCCGCCATCACCCATATAGCAGACAGACGCGGTCCTTAGCGGTATTACACTGCGCCGAATATAGCGCTCTAGAAGATTTACAGAAGCGGTGCCATCACTCATATAGCAGACAGACACGGTCCTTAGCTGTATTACACTGCGCCAAATATCGCGCTCTAGAAGATTTACAGAAGCGGTGCCATCACTCATATAGCAGACAGACGCGGTCCTTAGCTGTATTACACTGCACCAAATATCGCGCTCTAGAAGATTTACAGAAGCGTCGCCATCACTCATATAGCAGACAGACGCGGTCCTTAGCTGTATTACACTGCGCCAAATATAGTGCTCTAGAAGACTTACAGAAGCGGTGCCATCACCCATATAGCAGACAGACGCGGTCCTTAGCTGTATTACACTGCGCCAAATATAGTGCTCTAGAAGACTTACAGAAGCGGTGCCATCACCCATATAGCAGACAGACACGGTCCTTAGCTGTATTACACTGCGCCAAATATCGCGCTCTAGAAGATTTACAGAAGCGGTGCCATCACTCATATAGCAGACAGACACGGTCCTTAGCTGTATTACACTGTGCAGAATATAGCGCTCTAGAAGACTTACAGAAGCGGTGCCATCACCCATATAGCAGACAGACGCGGTCCTTAGCTGTATTACACTGCGCCAAATATAGTGCTCTAGAAGACTTACAGAAGCGGTGCCATCACCCATATAGCAGACAGACACGGTCCTTAGCTGTATTACACTGCGCCAAATATCGCGCTCTAGAAGATTTACAGAAGCGGTGCCATCACTCATATAGCAGACAGACACGGTCCTTAGCTGTATTACACTGTGCAGAATATAGCGCTCTAGAAGATTTACAGAAGCGTCGCCATCACTCATATAGCAGACAGACGCGGTCCTTAGCGGTATTACACTGTGCCGAATATAGTGCTCTAGAAGATTTACAGAAGCGGTGCCATCACCCATATAGCAGACAGACACGGTCCTTAGCTGTATTACACTGCGCCAAATATAGCGCTCTAGAAGATTTACAGAAGCTGTGCCATTACCCATATAGCAGACAGACGCGGTCCTTAGCGGTATTACACTGCGCCGAATATAGTGCTCTAGAAGATTTACAGAAGCGGTGCCATCACTCATATAGCAGACAGACGCGGTCCTTAGCTGTATTACACTGTGCCGAATATAGTGCTCTAGAAGATTTACAGAAGCTGTGCCATTACCCATATAGCAGACAGACGCGGTCCTTAGCTGTATTACACTGTGCCGAATATAGTGCTCTAGAAGATTTACAGAAGCTGTGCCATTACCCATATAGCAGACAGACGCGGTCCTTAGCGGTATTACACTGTGCCGAATATAGTGCTCTAGAAGATTTACAGAAGCGTCGCCATCACTCATATAGCAGACAGACGCGGTCCTTAGCGGTATTACACTGTGCCGAATATAGTGCTCTAGAAGATTTACAGAAGCGGTGCCATCACCCATATAGCAGACAGACACGGTCCTTAGCTGTATTACACTGCGCCAAATATAGCGCTCTAGAAGATTTACAGAAGCGGTGTCTTCACCCATATAGCAGACAGACGCGGTCCTTAGCTGTATTACACTGCGCCAAATATAGCGCTCTAGAAGATTTACAGAAGCGGTGCCATCACTCATATAGCAGACAGACGCGGTCCTTAGCTGTATTACACCTCGCCAAATATAGCGCTCTAGAAGATTTACAGAAGCGGTGCCATCACTCATATAGCAGACAGACACGGTCCTTAGCTGTATTACACTGTGCCGAATATAACGCTCTGGAAGATTTACAGAAGCGGTGCCATCACTCATATAGCAGACAGACGCGGTCCTTAGCTGTATTACACTGCGCCAAATATAGCGCTCTAGAAGATTTACAGAAGCGGTGCCATCACTCATATAGCAGACAGACGCGGTCCTTAGCTGTATTACACTGTGCTGAATATAACGCTCTAGAAGATTTACAGAAGCGGTGCCATCACTCATATAGCAGAAAGACACGGTCCTTAGCTGTATTACACTGCGCCAAATATAGCGCTCTAGAAGATTTACAGAAGCGGTGCCATCACTCATATAGCAGACAGACACGGTCCTTAGCTGTATTACACTGCGCCAAATATAGCGCTCTAGAAGATTTACAGAAGCGGTGCCATCACTCATATAGCAGAGAGACACGGTCCTTAGCTGTATTACACTGCGCCGAATATAACCGTCTAGAAGACTTACAGAAGCGTCGCCATCACTCATATAGCAGACAGACGCGGTCCTTAGCTGTATTACACTGCGCCAAATATAGCGCTCTAGAAGATTTACAGAAGCGTCGCCATCACTCATATAGCAGACAGACGCGATCCTTAGCTGTATTACACTGCGCCAAATATAGCGTTCTAGAAGATTTACAGAAGCGGTGCCATCACTCATATAGCAGACAGACACGGTCCTTAGCTGTATTACACTGCGCCAAATATAGCGCTCTAGAAGATTTACAGAAGCGGTGCCATCACTCATATAGCAGACAGACGCGGTCCTTAGCTGTATTACACTGTGCAGAATATAGCGCTCTAGAAGATTTACAGAAGCGGTGCCATCACTCATATAGCAGACAGACGCGATCCTTAGCGGTATTACACTGCGCTGAATATAGCGCTCTAGAAGATTTACAGAAGCGGTGCCATCACTCATATAGCAGACAGACGCGGTCCTTAGCTGTATTACACTGTGCAGAATATAGCGCTCTAGAAGATTTACAGAAGCGGTGCCATCACTCATATAGCAGACAGACGCGGTCCTTAGCTGTATTACACTGCGCCAAATATAGCGCTCTAGAAGATTTACAGAAGCGGTGCCATCACCCATATAGCAGACAGACGCGGTCCTTAGCTGTATTACACTGCGCCAAATATAGTGCTCTAGAAGACTTACAGAAGCGGTGCCATCACTCATATAGCAGACAGACGCGGTCCTTAGCGGTATTACACTGTGCTGAATATAGTGCTCTAGAAGATTTACAGAAGCGGTGCCATCACTCATATAGCAGACAGATGCGGTCCTTAGCTGTATTACACTGTGCCGAATATAGCGCTCTAGAAGATTTACAGAAGCGGTGCCATCACTCATATAGCAGACAGACACGGTCCTTAGCTGTATTACACTGTGCAGAATATAGCGCTCTAGAAGATTTACAGAAGCGGTGCCATCACTCATATAGCAGACAGACGCGGTCCTTAGCTGTATTACACTGCGCCAAATATAGCGCTCTAGAAGATTTACAGAAGCGGTGCCATCACTCATATAGCAGACAGATGCGGTCCTTAGCTGTATTACACTGCGCCAAATATAGCGCTCTAGAAGATTTACAGAAGCGGTGCCATCACCCATATAGCAGACAGACGCGGTCCTTAGCTGTATTACACTGCGCCAAATATAGCGCTCTAGAAGATTTACAGAAGCGGTGCCATCACTCATATAGCAGACAGACGCGGTCCTTAGCTGTATTACACTGTGCCGAATATAGCGCTCTAGAAGATTTACAGAAGCGGTGCCATCACTCATATGGCAGACAGACGCGGTCCTTAGCTGTATTACACTGCGCCAAATATAGCGCTCTAGAAGACTTACAGAAGCGGTGCCATCACCCATATAGCAGACAGACGCGGTCCTTAGCTGTATTACACTGCACCGAATATAGCGCTCTAGAAGATTTACAGAAGCGGTGCCATCACCCATATAGCAGACAGACGCGGTCCTTAGCTGTATTACACTGCGACAAATATAGCGCTCTAGAAGATTTACAGAAGCGGTGTCATCACCCATATAGTAGACAGACGCGGTCCTTAGCTGTATTACACTGCGACAAATATAGCGCTCTAGAAGATTTACAGAAGCGGTGCCATCACCCATATAGCAGACAGACGCGGTCCTTAGCGGTATTACACTGCGCCAAATATAGTGCTCTAGAAGACTTACAGAAGCGGTGCCATCACTCATATAGCAGACAGACGCGGTCCTTAGCTGTATTACACTGTGCCGAATATAGTGCTCTAGAAGATTTACAGAAGCGGTGCCATTACCCATATAGCAGACAGACGCGGTCCTTAGCTGTATTACACTGTGCCGAATATAGTGCTCTAGAAGATTTACAGAAGCGGTGCCATTACCCATATAGCAGACAGACACGGTCCTTAGCTGTATTACACTGCGCCAAATATAGCGCTCTAGAAGACTTACAGAAGCGGTGCCATCACTCATATAGCAGACAGACGCGGTCCTTAGCTGTATTACACTGTGCCGAATATAGCGTTCTAGAAGATTTACAGAAGCGCCGCCATCACCCATATAGCAGACAGACGCGGTCCTTAGCGGTATTACACTGCGCCGAATATAGCGCTCTAGAAGATTTACAGAAGCGGTGCCATCACTCATATAGCAGACAGACACGGTCCTTAGCTGTATTACACTGCGCCAAATATCGCGCTCTAGAAGATTTACAGAAGCGGTGCCATCACTCATATAGCAGACAGACGCGGTCCTTAGCTGTATTACACTGCACCAAATATCGCGCTCTAGAAGATTTACAGAAGCGTCGCCATCACTCATATAGCAGACAGACGCGGTCCTTAGCTGTATTACACTGCGCCAAATATAGTGCTCTAGAAGACTTACAGAAGCGGTGCCATCACCCATATAGCAGACAGACGCGGTCCTTAGCTGTATTACACTGCGCCAAATATAGTGCTCTAGAAGACTTACAGAAGCGGTGCCATCACCCATATAGCAGACAGACACGGTCCTTAGCTGTATTACACTGCGCCAAATATCGCGCTCTAGAAGATTTACAGAAGCGGTGCCATCACTCATATAGCAGACAGACACGGTCCTTAGCTGTATTACACTGTGCAGAATATAGCGCTCTAGAAGATTTACAGAAGCGGTGCCATTACCCATATAGCAGACAGACGCGGTCCTTAGCGGTATTACACTGCGCCGAATATAGTGCTTTAGAAGATTTACAGAAGCGGTGCCATCACTCATATAGCAGACAGACGCGGTCCTTAGCTGTATTACACTGCGCCGAATATAGTGCTCTAGAAGATTTACAGAAGCGGTGCCATCACTCATATAGCAGACAGACGCGGTCCTTAGCGGTATTACACTGTGCCGAATATAGTGCTCTAGAAGATTTACAGAAGCGTCGCCATCACTCATATAGCAGACAGACGCGGTCCTTAGCGGTATTACACTGTGCCGAATATAGTGCTCTAGAAGATTTACAGAAGCGGTGCCATCACCCATATAGCAGACAGACACGGTCCTTAGCTGTATTACACTGCGCCAAATATAGCGCTCTAGAAGATTTACAGAAGCTGTGCCATTACCCATATAGCAGACAGACGCGGTCCTTAGCGGTATTACACTGCGCCGAATATAGTGCTCTAGAAGATTTACAGAAGCGGTGCCATCACTCATATAGCAGACAGACGCGGTCCTTAGCTGTATTACACTGTGCCGAATATAGTGCTCTAGAAGATTTACAGAAGCTGTGCCATTACCCATATAGCAGACAGACGCGGTCCTTAGCTGTATTACACTGCGCTGAATATAGCGCTCTAGAAGATTTACAGAAGCGGTGCCATCACTCATATAGCAGACAGACGCGGTCCTTAGCGGTATTACACTGTGCCGAATATAGTGCTCTAGAAGATTTACAGAAGCGGTGCCATCACCCATATAGCAGACAGACACGGTCCTTAGCTGTATTACACTGCGCCAAATATAGCGCTCTAGAAGATTTACAGAAGCGGTGTCTTCACCCATATAGCAGACAGACGCGGTCCTTAGCTGTATTACACTGCGCCAAATATAGCGCTCTAGAAGATTTACAGAAGCGGTGCCATCACTCATATAGCAGACAGACGCGGTCCTTAGCTGTATTACACTGTGCTGAATATAACGCTCTAGAAGATTTACAGAAGCGGTGCCATCACTCATATAGCAGAAAGACACGGTCCTTAGCTGTATTACACTGCGCCAAATATAGCGCTCTAGAAGATTTACAGAAGCGGTGCCATCACTCATATAGCAGACAGACACGGTCCTTAGCTGTATTACACTGCGCCAAATATAGCGTTCTAGAAGATTTACAGAAGCGGTGCCATCACTCATATAGCAGAGAGACACGGTCCTTAGCTGTATTACACTGCGCCGAATATAACCGTCTAGAAGACTTACAGAAGCGTCGCCATCACTCATATAGCAGACAGACGCGGTCCTTAGCTGTATTACACTGCGCCAAATATAGCGCTCTAGAAGATTTACAGAAGCATCGCCATCACTCATATAGCAGACAGACGCGGTCCTTAGCTGTATTACACTGCGCCAAATATAGCGCTCTAGAAGATTTACAGAAGCGTCGCCATCACTCATATAGCAGACAGACGCGGTCCTTAGCGGTATTACACTGCGCTGAATATAGCGCTCTAGAAGATTTACAGAAGCGGTGCCATCACTCATATAGCAGAGAGACACGGTCCTTAGCTGTATTACACTGCGCCAAATATAGTGCTCTAGAAGACTTACAGAAGCGGAGCCATCACTCATATAGCAGACAGACGCGGTCCTTAGCTGTATTACACTGCGCCAAATATAGTGCTCTAGAAGATTTACAGAAGCGGTGCCATCACTCATATAGCAGACAGACGCGGTCCTTAGCTGTATTACACTGCGCCAAATATAGCGTTCTAGAAGATTTACAGAAGCGGTGCCATCACCCATATAGCAGACAGACGCGGTCCTTAGCTGTATTACACTGCGCCAAATATAGCGCTCTAGAAGATTTACAGAAGCGGTGCCATCACTCATATAGCAGACAGACGCGGTCCTTAGCTGTATTACACTGCGCCAAATATAGCGCTCTAGAAGATTTACAGAAGCGGTGCCATCACCCAGATAGCAGACAGACGCAGTCCTTAGCTGTATTAGACTGCGCCAAATATAGCGCTCTAGAAGATTTACAGAAGCGGTGCCATCACTCATATAGCAGACAGACGCGGTCCTTAGCTGTATTACACTGCGCCAAATATAGTGCCCTAGAAGATTTACAGAAGCGGTGCCATCACTCATATAGCAGACAGACGCGGTCCTTAGCTGTATTACACTGCGCCAAATATAGCGCTCTAGAAGATTTACAGAAGCGGTGCCATCACTCATATAGCAGACAGACGCGGTCCTTAGCTGTATTACACTGCGCCAAATATAGCGCTCTAGAAGACTTACAGAAGCGGTGCCATCACCCATATAGCAGACAGACGCGGTCCTTAGCTGTATTACACTGCGCCAAATATAGCGCTCTAGAAGATTTACAGAAGCGGTGCCATCACTCATATAGCAGACAGACGCGGTCCTTAGCTGTATTACACTGCGCCAAATATAGCGCTCTAGAAGATTTACAGAAGCGGTGCCATTACCCATATAGCAGACAGACGCGGTCCTTAGCTGTTTTACACTGCGCCAAATATAGCGCTCTAGAAGATTTACAGAAGCGGTGCCATCACTCATATAGCAGACAGACGCGGTCCTTAGCTGTATTACACTGCGCCAAATACAGTGCTCTAGAAGACTTACAGAAGCGGTGCCATCACTCATATAGCAGACAGACGCGGTCCTTAGCTGTATTACACTGCGCCAAATATAGCGCTCTAGAAGATTTACAGAAGCGGTGCCATCATCCATATAGCAGACAGACGCGGTCCTTAGCTGTATTACACTGCGCCAAATATAGCGCTCTAGAAGATTTACAGAAGCGGTGCCATTACCCATATAGCAGACAGACGCGGTCCTTAGCTGTATTACACTGCGCCAAATATAGCGCTCTACAAGATTTACAGAAGCGGTGCCATCACCCATATAGCAGACAGACACGGTCCTTAGCTGTATTACACTGTGCCGAATATAGCGTTCTAGAAGATTTACAGAAGCGGTGCCATCACCCATATAGCAGACAGACGCGGTCCTTAGCTGTATTACACTGCGCCAAATATAGCGCTCTAGAAGATTTACAGAAGCGGTGCCATCACTCATATAGCAGACAGACGCGGTCCTTAGCTGTATTACATTGCGCCAAATATAGCGCTCTAGAAGATTTACAGAAGCGGTGCCATCACTCATATAGCAGAGAGACGCGATCCTTAGCTGTATTACACTGCGCCAAATATAGCGCTCTAGAAGATTTACAGAAGCGGTGCCATCACTCATATAGCAGACAGACACGGTCCTTAGCTGTATTACACTGCACCGAATATAGCGCTCTAGAAGATTTACAGAAGCGGTGCCATCACTCATATAGCAGACAGACACGGTCCTTAGCGGTATTACACTGCGCCAAATATAGCGCTCTAGAAGATTTACAGAAGCGGTGCCATCACTCATATAGCAGACAGACGCGATCCTTAGCGGTATTACACTGCGCTGAATATAGCGCTCTAGAAGATTTACAGAAGCGGTGCCATCACTCATATAGCAGACAGACGCGGTCCTTAGCTGTATTACACTGCGCCGAATATAACCGTCTAGAAGATTTACAGAAGCGGTGCCATCACCCATATAGCAGACAGACGCGGTCCTTAGCTGTATTACACTGCGCCAAATATAGCGCTCTAGAAGACTTACAGAAGCGGTGCCATCACTCATATAGCAGACAGACGCGGTCCTTAGCTGTATTACACTGCGCCAAATATAGTGCTCTAGAAGACTTACAGAAGCGGTGCCATCACTCATATAGCAGACAGACACGGTCCTTAGCTGTATTACACTGCGCCAAATATAGCGCTCTAGAAGATTTACAGAAGCGGTGCCATCACTCATATAGCAGACAGACGCAGTCCTTAGCTGTATTACACTGCGCCAAATATAGCGCTCTAGAAGATTTACAGAAGCGGTGTCATCACTCATATAGCAGACAGACGCGGTCCTTAGCTGTATTACACTGCGCCAAATATAGTGCTCTAGAAGATTTACAGAAGCGGTGCCATCACTCATATAGCAGACAGACGCGGTCCTTAGCTGTATTACACTGCGCCAAATATAGCGCTCTAGAAGATTTACAGAAGCGGTGCCATCACTCATATAGCAGACAGATGCAGTCCTTAGCGGTATTACACTGCGCTGAATATAGCGCTCTAGAAGATTTACAGAAGCGGTGCCATCACTCATATAGCAGACAGACGCGGTCCTTAGCGGTATTACACTGTGCTGAATATAGTGCTCTAGAAGATTTACAGAAGCGGTGCCATCACTCATATAGCAGACAGACGCGGTCCTTAGCTGTATTACACTGTGCCAAATATAGTGCTCTAGAAGATTTACAGAAGCGGTGCCATCACTCATATAGCAGACAGACGCGGTCCTTAGCTGTATTACACTGTGCCAAATATAGCGCTCTAGAAGACTTACAGAAGCGGTGCCATCACTCATATAGCAGATGGACGCGGTCCTTAGCTGTATTACACTGTGCCGAATATAGCGCTCTAGAAGATTTACAGAAGCGGTGCCATCACCCACATTGCAGACAGACACGGTCCTTAGCTGTATTACACTGCGCCAAATATAGTGCTCTAGAAGATTTACAGAAGCGTCGCCATCACTCATATAGCAGACAGACGCGGTCCTTAGCTGTATTACACTGCGCCAAATATAGCGCTCTAGAAGATTTACAGAAGCGTCGCCATCACTCATATAGCAGACAGACGCGGTCCTTAGCTGTATTACACTGCGCCAAATATAGCGCTCTAGAAGATTTACAGGAGCGTCGCCATCACTCATATAGCAGACAGACGCGGTCCTTAGCTGTATTACACTGCGCCAAATATAGCGCTCTAGAAGATTTACAGAAGCGGTGCCATCACTCATATAGCAGACAGACACGGTCCTTAGCTGTATTACACTGCGCCAAATATAGTGCTCTAGAAGATTTACAGAAGCGTCGCCATCACTCATATAGCAGACAGACGCGGTCCTTAGCGGTATTACACTGTGCCGAATATAGTGCTCTAGAAGATTTACAGAAGCGGTGCCATCACTCATATAGCAGAGAGACGCGATCCTTAGCTGTATTACACTGCGCCAAATATAGCGCTCTAGAAGATTTACAGAAGCGGTGCCATTACCCATATAGCAGACAGACGCGGTCCTTAGCTGTATTACACTGCGCCAAATATAGCGCTCTAGAAGATTTACAGAAGCGGTGCCATCACTCATATAGCAGACAGACTCGGTCCTTAGCTGTATTACACTGTGCCGAATATAGCGCTCTAGAAGATTTACAGAAGCGGTGCCATCACTCATATAGCAGACAGACTCGGTCCTTAGCTGTATTACACTGCGCCAAATATAGCGCTCTAGAAGACTTACAGAAGCGGTGCCATTACCCATATAGCAGACAGACGCGGTCCTTAGCTGTATTACACTGCGACAAATATAGCGCTCTAGAAGATTTACAGAAGCGGTGCCATCACTCATATAGCAGACAGACGCGGTCCTTAGCTGTATTACACTGCGCCAAATATAGCGCTCTAGAAGACTTACAGAAGCCGTGCCATTACCCATATAGCAGACAGACGCGGTCCTTAGCTGTATTACACTGCGCCAAATATAGCGCTCTAGAAGATTTACAGAAGCGGTGCCATCACCCATATAGCAGACAGACTCGGTCCTTAGCTGTATTACACTGCGCCAAATATAGCGCTCTAGAAGACTTACAGAAGCGGTGCCATTACCCATATAGCAGACAGACGCGGTCCTTAGCTGTATTACACTGCGCCAAATATAGCGCTCTAGAAGATTTACAGAAGCGGTGCCATCACCCATATAGCAGACAGACGCGGTCCTTAGCTGTATTACACTGCGCCAAATATAGCGCTCTAGAAGACTTACAGAAGCCGTGCCATTACCCATATAGCAGACAGACGCGGTCCTTAGCTGTATTACACTGCGCCAAATATAGCGCTCTAGAAGATTTACAGAAGCGGTGCCATCACCCATATAGCAGACAGACGCGGTCCTTAGCTGTATTACACTGCGCCGAATATAGTGCTCTAGAAGATTTACAGAAGCGGTGCCATCACCCATATAGCAGACAGACGCGGTCCTTAGCTGTATTACACTGCGCCAAATATAGCGCTCTAGAAGATTTACAGAAGCGGTGCCATCACCCATATAGCAGACAGACGCGGTCCTTAGCTGTATTACACTGCGCCAAATATAGTGCTCTAGAAGACTTACAGAAGCGGTGCCATCACTCATATAGCAGACAGACGCGGTCCTTAGCTGTATTACACTGCGCCAAATATAGCGCTCTAGAAGACTTACAGAAGCGGTGCCATTACCCATATAGCAGACAGACGCGGTCCTTAGCTGTATTACACTGCGCCAAATATAGCGCTCTAGAAGATTTACAGAAGCGGTGCCATCACTCATATAGCAGACAGACGCGGTCCTTAGCTGTATTACATTGCGCCAAATATAGCGCTCTAGAAGATTTACAGAAGCAGTGCCATCACTCATATAGCAGAGAGACGCGATCCTTAGCTGTATTACACTGCGCCAAATATAGCGTTCTAGAAGATTTACAGAAGCGGTGCCATCACCCATATAGCAGACAGACACGGTCCTTAGCTGTATTACACTGCGCCGAATATAGTGCTCTAGAAGATTTACAGAAGCGGTGCCATCACTCATATAGCAGACAGACACGGTCCTTAGCTGTATTACACTGCGCCAAATATAGCGCTCTAGAAGATTTACAGAAGCGGTGCCATCACTCATATAGCAGACAGACGCGGTCCTTAGCTGTATTACACTGTGCAGAATATAGCGCTCTAGAAGATTTACAGAAGCGGTGCCATCACTCATATAGCAGACAGACGCGATCCTTAGCGGTATTACACTGCGCTGAATATAGCGCTCTAGAAGATTTACAGAAGCGGTGCCATCACTCATATAGCAGACAGACGCGGTCCTTAGCTGTATTACACTGTGCAGAATATAGCGCTCTAGAAGATTTACAGAAGCGGTGCCATCACTCATATAGCAGACAGACGCGGTCCTTAGCTGTATTACACTGCGCCAAATATAGCGCTCTAGAAGATTTACAGAAGCGGTGCCATCACCCATATAGCAGACAGACGCGGTCCTTAGCTGTATTACACTGCGCCAAATATAGTGCTCTAGAAGACTTACAGAAGCGGTGCCATCACTCATATAGCAGACAGACGCGGTCCTTAGCTGTATTACACTGCGCCAAATATAGTGCTCTAGAAGATTTACAGAAGCGGTGCCATCACTCATATAGCAGACAGACGCGGTCCTTAGCTGTATTACACTGTGCCGAATATAGTGCTCTAGAAGATTTACAGAAGCGGTGCCATCACTCATATAGCAGACAGACGCGGTCCTTAGCTGTATTACACTGCGCCAAATATAGCGCTCTAGAAGATTTACAGAAGCGGTGCCATCACTCATATAGCAGACAGATGCGGTCCTTAGCTGTATTACACTGTGCCGAATATAGCGCTCTAGAAGATTTACAGAAGCGGTGCCATCACTCATATAGCAGACAGACGCGGTCCTTAGCTGTATTACACTGCGCCAAATATAGTGCTCTAGAAGATTTACAGAAGCGGTGCCATCACTCATATAGCAGACAGACGCGGTCCTTAGCTGTATTACACTGCGCCAAATATAGCGCTCTAGAAGATTTACAGAAGCGGTGCCATCACCCATATAGCAGACAGACTCGGTCCTTAGCTGTATTACACTGCGCCAAATATAGCGCTCTAGAAGACTTACAGAAGCGGTGCCATCACTCATATAGCAGACAGACGCGGTCCTTAGCTGTATTACACTGTGCCGAATATAGCGTTCTAGAAGATTTACAGAAGCGGTGCCATCACTCATATAGCAGACAGACGCGGTCCTTAGCTGTATTACATTGCGCCAAATATAGCGCTCTAGAAGATTTACAGAAGCGGTGCCATCACTCATATAGCAGAGAGACGCGATCCTTAGCTGTATTACACTGCGCCAAATATAGCGTTCTAGAAGATTTACAGAAGCGGTGCCATCACTCATATAGCAGACAGACACGGTCCTTAGCTGTATTACACTGCGCCAAATATAGCGCTCTAGAAGATTTACAGAAGCGGTGCCATCACTCATATAGCAGACAGACGCGGTCCTTAGCTGTATTACACTGTGCAGAATATAGCGCTCTAGAAGATTTACAGAAGCGGTGCCATCACTCATATAGCAGACAGACGCGATCCTTAGCGGTATTACACTGCGCTGAATATAGCGCTCTAGAAGATTTACAGAAGCGGTGCCATCACTCATATAGCAGACAGACGCGGTCCTTAGCTGTATTACACTGTGCAGAATATAGCGCTCTAGAAGATTTACAGAAGCGGTGCCATCACTCATATAGCAGACAGACGCGGTCCTTAGCTGTATTACACTGCGCCAAATATAGCGCTCTAGAAGATTTACAGAAGCGGTGCCATCACCCATATAGCAGACAGACGCGGTCCTTAGCTGTATTACACTGCGCCAAATATAGTGCTCTAGAAGACTTACAGAAGCGGTGCCATCACTCATATAGCAGACAGACGCGGTCCTTAGCGGTATTACACTGTGCTGAATATAGTGCTCTAGAAGATTTACAGAAGCGGTGCCATCACTCATATAGCAGACAGATGCGGTCCTTAGCTGTATTACACTGTGCCGAATATAGCGCTCTAGAAGATTTACAGAAGCGGTGCCATCACTCATATAGCAGACAGACGCGGTCCTTAGCGGTATTACACTGTGCCGAATATAGCGCTCTAGAAGACTTACAGAAGCGGTGCCATCACCCATATAGCAGACAGATGCGGTCCTTAGCTGTATTACACTGCGCCAAATATAGCGCTCTAGAAGATTTCCAGAAGCGGTGCCATCACTCATATAGCAGAGAGACGCGGTCCTTAGCTGTATTACACTGCGCCAAATATAGTGCTCTAGAAGATTTACAGAAGCGGTGCCATCACTCATATAGCAGACAGACGCGGTCCTTAGCTGTATTACACTGCGCCAAATATAGCGCTCTAGAAGATTTACAGAAGCGGTGCCATCACTCATATAGCAGACAGACGCGGTCCTTAGCTGTATTACACTGTGCAGAATATAGCGCTCTAGAAGATTTACAGAAGCGGTGCCATCACCCATATAGCAGACAGACGCGGTCCTTAGCGGTATTACACTGCACCAAATATAGCGCTCTAGAAGATTTACAGAAGCGTCGCCATCACTCATATAGCAGAGAGACGCGATCCTTAGCTGTATTACACTGCGCCAAATATAGTGCTCTAGAAGACTTACAGAAGCGTCGCCATCACTCATATAGCAGACAGACGCGGTCCTTAGCTGTATTACACTGCGCCAAATATAGCGCTCTAGAAGATTTACAGAAGCGGTGCCATCACTCATATAGCAGACAGACACGGTCCTTAGCTGTATTACACTGCGCCAAATATAGCGCTCTAGAAGATTTACAGAAGCGGTGCCATCACCCATATAGCAGACAGACGCGGTCCTTAGCTGTATTACACTGTGCCGAATATAGCGCTCTAGAAGATTTACAGAAGCGGTGCCATCACCCATATAGCAGACAGACGCGGTCCTTAGCTGTATTACACTGCGCCAAATATAGCGCTCTAGAAGATTTACAGAAGCGGTGCCATTACCCATATAGCAGACAGACGCGGTCCTTAGCTGTATTACACTGCGCCAAATATAGCGCTCTAGAAGATTTACAGAAGCGGTGCCATCACTCATATAGCAGACAGACGCGGTCCTTAGCTGTATTACACTGCGCCAAATATAGTGCTCTAGAAGATTTACAGAAGCGGTGCCATCACTCATATAGCAGACAGACACGGTCCTTAGCTGTATTACACTGCGCCAAATATAGCGCTCTAGAAGATTTACAGAAGCGGTGCCATCACTCATATAGCAGACAGACACGGTCCTTAGCTGTATTACACTGCGCCAAATATAGCGCTCTAGAAGATTTACAGAAGCGGTGCCATCACTCATATAGCAGACAGACACGGTCCTTAGCTGTATTACACTGCGCCAAATATAGCGCTCTAGAAGATTTACAGATTTACTTTTCTCCTTGTAAGAAATTTGTTTTCCTGTTGACTACATTACGCATTGCTGACAGCTTCCGCACTCCGATTCAGAGACGAATAATACGTCCACGGAAACAGCTATATACAGGTAGACACCGGCGCGGGCGTCTTCAGGACGAGCTACAGGCGCTAAGCACCAAAACCAAAGAAACCCGACTATTCTGGAGCATCCATTCCCACCAAGAGGCACCGATTTACAATATGGGCACAATCCAGAGGCCGCATGGAACGAAGCGCAAATCCTACTCACTGCACCTGCTAAATCTCACGCAAAACCGTAAAGAATATGAAGGAGTTACAATGGAATGATGCAAAGCTAAAGACTCGCCTGACGGAGGCGCAAATTACAAAATACGGATAACAAAATATTACAGGTACAAATGGAAGGAAGTGAAGTGGGATAAATACATGTGCGACAAAAAGGACTGAGTCAGGGAATGTATTTACCCGCGCCAAACATGACAAATGAATCCAGTAAATCCAAACGCTATACAGTGACCCCCCGATCTACAATGACCCCAACCTACCATATATATACAGTGACCCCCCGACATACGATGGCCCCGACATACCATATATATACAGTGACCCCCGATCTACGATGGCCCCGACATACCATATATATACAGTGACCCCCCGGCCTACGATGGCCCCGACATACCATATATATACAGTGACCCCCCCGACCTACGATGGCCCCGACATACCATATATATACAGTGACCCCCGATCTACAATGGCCCCAACCTACCATATATATACAGTGACCCCCGACCTACGATGGCCCCAACCTACCATATATATACAGTGACCCCCGACCTACGATGGCCCCAACCTACCATATATATACAGTGACCCCCGACCTACGATGGCCCCGACATACCATATATATACAGTGACCCCCCGACCTACGATGGCCCCGACATACCATATATATATACAGTGACCCCCCGACCTACGATGGCCCCGACATACCATATATATACAGTGACCCCCGACCTACGATGGCCCCGACATACCATATATATACAGTGACCCCCGACCTACGATGGCCCCGACATACCATATATATATACAGTGACCCCCCGACCTACGATGGCCCTGACATACCATATATATACAGTGACCCCCCGACCTACGATGGCCCCGACATACCATATATATACAGTGACCCCCCGACCTACAATGGCCCCGACATACCATATATATACAGTGACCCCCGACCTACGATGGCCCCGACATACCATATATATACAGTGACCCCCCGACCTACGATGGCCCCGACATACCATATATATACAGTGACCCCCGACCTACAATGGCCCCGACATACCATATATATATACAGTGACCCCCAACCTACAATGGCCCCGACATACCATATATATATACAGTGACCCCCGACCTACAATGGCCCCGACATACCATATATATACAGTGACCCCCCCCGACCTACGATGGCCCCGACATACCATATATATATACAGTGACCCCCGACCTACAATGGCCCCGACATACCATATATATACAGTGACCCCCGACCTACGATGGCCCCGACATACCATATATATACAGTGACCCCCGACCTACGATGGCCCCGACATACCATATATATACAGTGACCCCCCGACCTACGATGGCCCCGACATACCATATATATATACAGTGACCCCCCGACCTACGATGGCCCCGACATACCATATATATATACAGTGACCCCCGACCTACGATGGCCCCGACATACCATATATATACAGTGATCCCCTGACCTACGATGGCCCCGACATACCATATATATACAGTGACCCCCGACCTACGATGGCCCCGACATACCATATATATACAGTGATCCCCTGACCTACGATGGCCCCGACATACCATATATATACAGTGACCCCCGACCTACGATGGCCCCGACATACCATATATATATACAGTGACCCTCCGACCTACGATGGCCCCGACATACCATATATATACAGTGACCCCCCGACCTACGATGGCCCCGATATACCATATATATACAGTGACCCCCCCCCCGACCTACAATGGCCCCGACATACCATATATATACAGTGACCCCCCGACCTACGATGGCCCGACATACCATATATATACAGTGATCCCCTGACCTACGATGGCCCCGACATACCATATATATACAGTGACTCCCCCGACCTACGATGGCCCCGACATACCATATATATATACAGTGACCCCCTGACCTACGATGGCCCCGACATACCATATATATACAGTGACCCCCCGACCTACGATGGCCCCGACATACCATATATATACAGTGACCCCCCGACCTACGATGGCCCAGACATACCATATATATATACAGTGACCCCCTGACCTACGATGGCCCCGACATACCATATATATACAGTGACCCCCCGACCTAAGATGGCCCCGACATACCATATATATACAGTGACCCCCCGACCTAAGATGGCCCCGACATACCATATATATACAGTGACCCCCCGACCTACGATGGCCCCGACATACCATATATATACAGTGACCCCCCGACCTACGATGGCCCCGACATACCTTATATATACAGTGACCCCCGACCTACAATGGCCCCGACATACCATATATATATACAGTGACCCCCCGACCAACGATGGCCCCGACATACCATATATATACAGTGACCCCCGACCTACAATGGTCCCGACATACCATATATATACAGTGACCCCCCGACCTACAATGGCCCCGACATACCATATATATACAGTGACCCCCCGACCTACGATGGCCCCGACATACCATATATATATACAGTGACCCCCGACCTACAATGGCCCCGACATACCATATATATACAGTGACCCCCGACCTACAATGGCCCCGACATACCATATATATACAGTGACCCCCGACCTACAATGGCCCCGACATACCATATATATACAGTGACCCCCCGACCTACGATGGCCCCGACATACCATTTATATATACAGTGACCCCCCGACCTACGATGGCCCCAACCTACCATATATATACAGTGACCCCCCGACCTACAATGGCCCCGACATACCATATATATACAGTGACCCCCCCGACCTACAATGGCCCCAACCTACCATATATATACAGTGACCCCCGACCTACAATGGCCCCAACCTACCATATATATACAGTGACCCCCGACCTATGATGGCCCCAACCTACCATATATATACAGTGACCCCCGACCTACGATGGCCCCGACATACCATATATATACAGTGACCCCCCCGACCTACAATGGCCCCAACCTACCATATATATACAGTGACCCCCGACCTACGATGGCCCCAACCTACCATATATATACAGTGACCCCCGACCTACGATGGCCCCGACATACCATATATATACAGTGACCCCCCCGACCTACAATGGCCCCAACCTACCATATATATACAGTGACCCCCGACCTACAATGGCCCCAACCTACCATATATATACAGTGACCCCCGACCTATGATGGCCCCAACCTACCATATATATACAGTGACCCCCGACCTACGATGGCCCCGACATACCATATATATACAGTGACCCCCCCGACCTACAATGGCCCCAACCTACCATATATATACAGTGACCCCCGACCTACGATGGCCCCGACATACCATATATATACAGTGACCCCCCGACCTACAATGGCCCCAACCTACCATATATATACAGTGACCCCCGACCTACAATGGCCCCGACATACCATATATATACAGTGACCCCCCGACCTACGATGGCCCCGACATACCATATATATATACAGTGACCCCCCCCCGACCTACGATGGCCCCGACATACCATATATATACAGTGACCCCCCGACCTACGATGGCCCCGACATACCATATATATACAGTGACCCCCCGACCTACAATGGCCCCGACATACCATATATATACAGTGACCCCCCCGACCTACAATGGCCCCGACATACCATATATATACAGTGACCCCCCCGACCTACAATGGCCCCGACATACCATATATATACAGTGACCCCCCGACCTACGATGGCCCCGACATACCATATATATACAGTGACCCCCCCCCCCGACCTACGATGGCCCCGACATACCATATATATACAGTGACCCCCCCGACCTACGATGGCCCCAACATACCATATATATACAGTGACCCCCCGGCCTACGATGGCCCCGACATACCATATATATACAGTGACCCCCCCCCCCCGACCTACGATGGCCCCGACATACCATATATATACAGTGACCCCCCGACCTACGATGGCCCCGACATACCATATATATACAGTGACCCCCCCCCCGACCTACGTTGGCCCCGACATACCATATATATACAGTGACCCCCCCCGACCTACGATGGCCCCGACATACCATATATATACAGTGACCCCCCCGACCTACGATGGCCCCGACATACCATATATATATATATACAGTGACCCCCCCCCGACCTACGATGGCCCCGACATACCATATATATACAGTGACCCCCCCGACCTACGATGGCCCAGACATACCATATATATACAGTGACCCCCGACCTACAATGGCCCCGACATACCATATATATACAGTGACCCCCGACCTAGGATGTCCCCGACATACCATATATATACAGTGACCCCCCCCGACCTACAATGGCTTCGACATACCATATATATACAGTGACCCCCCGACCTACGATGGCCCCGACATACCATATATATATACAGTGACCCCCCCGACCTACAATGGCCCCGACATACCACATATATACAGTGACCCCCCCCCGACCTACGATGGCCCCGACATACCATATATATACAGTGACCCCCGACCTACCATATATATACAGTGACCCCCGACCTACCATATATATACAGTGACCCCCGACCTACAATGGCCCCGACATACCATATATATATACAGTGACCCCCGACCTACGATGTCCCCGACATACCATATATATACAGTGACCCCCCCCGACCTACAATGGCCCCGACATGCCATATATATATACAGTGACCCCCCGACCTACGATGGCCCCGACATACCATATATATACAGTGACCCCCCGACCTACGATGGCCCCGACATACCATATATATACAGTGACCCCTCGACCTACAATGGCCCCGACATACCATATATATACAGTGACCCCCCGACCTACAATGGCCCCGACATACCATATATATATATATACAGTGACCCCGATCTACGATGGCCCCGACATACCATATATATATACAGTGACCCCCCGACCTACGATGGCCCCGACATACCATATATATACAGTGACCCCCCGACCTACGATGGCCCCGACATACCATATATATACAGTGACCCCCCGACCTACGATGGCCCCGACATACCATATATATACAGTGACCCCCCCCGACCTACGATGGCCCCGACATACCATATATATACAGTGACCCCCCGACCTACGATGGCCCCGACATACCATATATATATACAGTGACCCCCGACCTACGATGGCCCCGACATACCATATATATATACAGTGACCCCCGACCTACGATGGCCCTGACATACCATATATATATACAGTGACTCCCGACCCACGATGGCCCCGACATACCATATATATACAGTGACCCCCCGACATACCATATATATACAGTGACCCCCCGACATACCATATATATATACAGTGACCCCCCGACATACCATATATATACAGTGACCCCCCGACATACCATATATATATACAGTGACCACCTTGACCTACGATGGCCCCGACATACCATATATATACAGTGACCCCCCTGACCTACGATGGCCCCGACTTACCATATATATATATATACAGTGACCCCCCGACCTACGATGGCCCCGACATACCATATATATATACAGTGACCCCCCGACCTACGATGGCCCCGACATACCATATATATACAGTGACCCCCCCCGACATACCATATATATACAGTGACCCCCCGACCTACGATGGCCCCGACATACCATATATATACAGTGACCCCCCGACCTACGATGGCCCCGATATACCATATATATACAGTGACCCCCCGACCTACGATGGCCCCGATATACCATATATATACAGTGACCCCCCCGACCTACGATGGCCCCGACATACCATATATATACAGTGACCCCCCCCGACCTACGATGGCCCCGACATACCATATATATACAGTGACCCCTCGACCTACGATGGCCCCGACATACCATATATATATACAGTGACCCCCCCGACCTACGATGCCCCCGACATACCATATATATACAGTGACCCCCGACCTACGATGTCCCTGACATACCATATATATACAGTGACCCCCGACCTACAATGGCCCCGACATACCATATATATATACAGTGACCCCCCGACCTACGATGGCCCCGACATACCATATATATACAGTGACCCCCCGACCTACGATGGTCCCGACATACCATATATATACAGTGACCCCCCCCCGACCTACGATGGCCCCGACATACCATATATATACAGTGACCCCCCGATCTACGATGGCCCTGACATACCATATATATATATACAGTGACCCCCCGACCTACGATGGCCCCGACATACCATATATATACAGTGACCCCCCGATCTACGATGGCCCCGACATACCATATATATACAGTGACCCCCCCGATCTACGATGGCCCCCGACATACCATATATATACAGTGACCCCCCGATCTACGATGGCCCCGACATACCATATATATATACAGTGACCTCCCCCGACCTACCATATATATACAGTGACCTACGATGACCCCGACATACCATATATATATACAGTGACCCCCCAACCTACAATGGCCCCCGACATACCATATATATACAGTGACCCCCCGACCTACAATGGCCCCGACATACCATATATATACAGTGACCCCCCGACCTACAATGGCCCCGACATACCATATATATATACAGTGACCCCCCGATCTACGATGGCCCCGACATACCATATATATATACAGTGACCTCCCCCGACCTACCATATATATACAGTGACCTACGATGACCCCGACATACCATATATATATACAGTGACCCCCCAACCTACAATGGCCCCGACATACCATATATATACAGTGACCCCCCGACCTACAATGGCCCCGACATACCATATATATACAGTGACCCCCCGACCTACGATGGCCCCGACATACCATATATATACAGTGACCCCCCCCCCGACCTATGATGGCCCCGACATACCATATATATACAGTGACCCCCCGACATACCATATATATACAGTGACCCCCCGACATACCATATATATACAGTGACCCCCCGACATACCATATATATACAGTGACCCCCCGACCTACGATGGCCCCGACATACCATATATATATATACAGTGACCCCGATCTACGATGGCCCCGACATACCATATATATATACAGTGACCCCGACCTACGTTGGCCCCGACATACCATATATATATACAGTGACCCCCCGACCTACGATGGCCCCGACATACCATATATATACAGTGACCCCCCCGACATACCATATATATACAGTCACCCCCCCCCGACATACCATATATATACAGTGACCCCGATCTACGATGGCCCCGACATACCATATATATATATACAGTGACCCCGACCTACGTTGGCCCCGACATACCATATATAATATACAGTGACCCCCCGACCTACGATGGCCCCGACATACCATATATATACAGTGACCCCCCCGACATACCATATATATATACAGTGACCCCCCCTCGACCTACGATGGCCCCGACATACCATATATATACAGTGACCCCCCCCGATCTACGATGGCCCCGACATACCATATATATACAGTGACCCCCCCGACCTACGATGGCCCCGACATACCATATATATACAGTGACCCCCCGATCTACGATGGCCCCGACATACCATATATATACAGTGACCCCCCCCCCGACCTACGATGGCCCCGACATACCATATATATACAGTGACCCCCCGATCTACGATGGCCCCGACATACCATATATATATACAGTGACCCCCGACCTACGATGGCCCCGACATACCATATATATACAGTGTCCCCCCGACCTACAATGGCCCCGACATACCATATATATACAGTGACCCCCCGACCTACAATGGCCCCGACATACCATATATATACAGTGACCCCCCCGACATACCATATATATATACAGTGACCCCACCGACCTACAATGGCCCTGACATACCATATATATATACAGTGACCCCCCCGACCTACGATGGCCCCGACATACCTTATATATATACAGTGACCCCCCCCGACCTACAATGGCCCCGACATACCATATATATATACAGTGACCCCCCGACCTACAATGGCCCCGACATACCATATATATATATATACAGTGACCCCCCGACCTACAATGGCCCCAACATACCATATATATATATATACAGTGACCCCCCCGACCTACGATGGCCCCGACATACCATATATATATATACAGTGACCCCCCGACCTACGATGGCCCCGACATACCATCTATATACAGTGACCCCCCGACCTACGATGGCCCCGACATACCATATATATACAGTGACCCCCCCCGACCTACGATGGCCCCGATATACCATATATATACAGTGACCCCCCGACATACCATATATATAGTGACCCCCAGACCTACGATGGCCCCGACATACCATATATATACAGTGACCCCCAGACCTACGATGGCCCCGACATACCATATATATACAGTGACCCCCGACCTACAATGGCCCCGACATACCATATATATACAGTGACCCCCCCGACCTACAATGGCCCCGACATACCATATATATACAGTGACCCCCCCGACCTACAATGGCCCTGACATACCATATATATACAGTGACCCCCCCGACCTACAATGGCCCCGACATACCATATATATACAGTGACCCCCGACCTACGATGGCTCCGACATACCATATATATATATATATATATATATATATACAGTGACCCCCCCGACCTACAATGGCCCTGACATACCATATATATATATATATACAGTGACCCCCCGACCTACGATGGCCCCGACATACCATATATATACAGTGACCCCCCCGACCTACAATGGCCCCGACATACCATATATATACAGTGACCCCCCGACCTACTATGGCCCCGACATACCATATATATATATATATATACAGTGACCCCCCGACCTACGATGGCCCCGACATACCATATATATAGTGACCCCCGATCTACGATGGCCCAGACATACCATATATATACAGTGACCCCCCGACCTACAATGGCCCCGACATACCATATATATACAGTGACCCCCCCGACATACCATATATATATACAGTGACCCCGACCTACGATGGCCCCGACATACCATATATATACAGTGACCCCCCGACATACCATATATATACAGTGACCCCCCGACCTACAATGGCCCCGACATACCATATATAAAGTGACCCCCCGACCTACGATGGCCCCGACATACCATATATATACAGTGACCCGTGACCTACAATGGCCCCGACATACCATATATATACAGTGACCCCCCCGACATACCATATATATACAGTGACCCCCCGACCTACAATGGCCCCGACATACCATATATACAGTGACCCCCCGACCTACGATGGCCCCGACATACCATATATATACAGTGACCCGTGACCTACAATGGCCCCGACATACCATATATATACAGTGACCCCCCCGACATACCATATATATACAGTGACCCCCCGACCTACAATGGCCCCGACATACCATATATACAGTGACCCCCCGACCTACGATGGCCCCGACATACCATATATATACAGTGACCCGTGACCTACAATGGCCCCGACATACCATATATATACAGTGACCTCCCCGACATACCATATATATACAGTGACCCCCCCGACCTACAATGGCCCCGACATACCATATATACAGTGACCCCCCGACCTACGATGGCCCCGACATACCATATATATACAGTGACCCGTGACCTACAATGGCCCCCGACCTACCATATTTATACAGTGACCCCCCCGACATACGATGGCCCCCGACATACCATATATATACAGTGACCCCCCCGACCTACGATGGCCCCGACATACCATATATATATACAGTGACCCCCGACCTACGTTGGCCCCGACATACCATATATATACAGTGACCCCCCGACCTACGTTGGCCCCCCGACATACCATATTTATACAGTGACCCCCCCCCCGACCTACGATGGCCCCGACATACCATATATATACAGTGACCCCCCGACCTACGATGGCCCGACATACCATATTTATACAGTGACCCCCCGACCTACAATGGCCCCGACATACCATATATACAGTGACCCCCCCGACCTACGATGGCCCCGACATACCATATATATACAGTGACCCGTGACCTACAATGGCCCCGACATACCATATATATACAGTGACCCCCCCGACATACCATATTTATACAGTGACCCCCCCGACATACGATGGCCCCGACATACCATATATATATACAGTGACCCCCCCGACCTACGATGGCCCCGACATACCATATATATATACAGTGACCCCCCGACCTACGATGGCCCCGACATACCATATATATACAGTGACCCCCCGACCTACGTTGGCCCCGACATACCATATATATACAGTGACCCCCTGACCTACGATGGCCCCGACATACCATATATATACAGTGACCCCCCGACCTACGATGGCCCCGACATACCATATATATATACAGTGACCCCCCCCGACATACGATGGCCCCGACATACCATATATATACAGTGACCCCCCGACCTACGATGGCCCCGACATACCATATATATACAGTGACCCCCCGACCTACGATGGCCCCGACATACCATATATATACAGTGACCCCCCCGACCTACGATGGCCCCGACATACCATATATATACAGTGACCCCCCGTCCTACAATGGCCCCGACATACCATATATATACAGTGACCCCCCGACCTACGATGGCCCCGACATATCATATATATACAGTGACCCCCGATCTACGATGGCCCTGACATACCATATATATACAGTGACCCCCCCCCCGACCTACGATGGCCCCGACATACCATATATATACAGTGACCCCCGATCTACGATGGCCCTGACATACCATATATATACAGTGACCCCCGATCTACGATGGCCCTGACATACCATATATATACAGTGACCCCCCCCCGACCTACAATGGCCCCGACATACCATATATATACAGTGACCCCCCGACCTACAATGGCCCCGACATACCATATATATACAGTGACCCCTGATCTACGATGGCCCTGACATACCATATATATACAGTGACCCCCCGACCTACGATGGCCCTGACATACCATATATATATACAGTGACCCCCCGACCTACGATGGCCCCGACATACCATATATATATACAGTGACCCCCCCGACCTACGATGGCCCCGACATACCATATATATATACAGTGACCCCCTGACCTACGATGGCCCCGACATACCATATATATACAGTGACCCCCGATCTACGATGGCCCTGACATACCATATATATACAGTGACCCCCCCGACCTACGATGGCCCTGACATACCATATATATATACAGTGACCCCCTGACCTACGATGGCCCCGACATACCATATATATACAGTGACCCCCCCCGACCTACGATGGCCCCGACATACCATATATATACAGTGACCCCCCCGACCTACGATGGCCCCGACATACCATATATATATACAGTGACCCCCCCCCCGACCTACGATGACCCTGACATACTATATATATACAGTGACCCCCCGACCTACGATGGCCCCGACATACCATATATATACAGTGACCCCCCCCCCGACCTATGATGGCTCCGACATACCATATTTATACAGTGCCCCCCCCCCGACCTACGATGGCCCCGACATACCATATATATATACAGTGACCCCCCGACATACCATATATATACAGTGACCCCCCGACCTACAATGGCCCCGACATTCCATTTATATACAGTGACCCCCCGACCTACGATGGCCCGACATACCATATATATACAGTGACCCCCCCGACCTACGATGGCCCCGACATACCATATATATATATATAATGTGACCCCGACCTACGATGGCCCCGACATACCATATATATATACAGTGACCCCCCGACCTACGATGGCCCCGACATACCATATATATATATACAGTGACCCCCCGACCTACGTTGGCCCCGACATACCATATATATACAGTGACCCCCCCCGACCTACAATGGCCCCGACATACCATATATATATATACATACGGTGACCCCCCGACCTACGATGGCCCCGACATACCATATATATATATACAGTGACCCCCCCGACCTACAATGGCCCCGACATACCATATATATATATACAGTGACCCCCCGACCTACGATGGCCCCGACATACCATATATATACAGTGACCCCCCGACCTACGATGGCCCCGACATACCATATATATATATATATATATATATATATATATATACAGTGACCCCCCCGACCTACGATGGCCCCGACATATAATATATATACAGTGACCCCCCCGACATACCATATATATATACAGTGACCCCCCCGACATACCATGGCCCCGACATACCATATATATACAGTGACCCCCCCGACATACCATATATATACAGTGACCCCCCGACCTACGATGGCCCCGACATACCATATATATATACAGTGACCCCCCGACCTACAATGGCCCCGACATACCATATATATATATACAGTGACCCCCCGACCTACGATGGCCCCGACATACCATATATATATACAGTGACCCTCGACCTACGATGGCCCCGACATACCATATATATATACAGTGACCCTCGACCTACGATGGCCCCGACATACCATATATATATACAGTGACCCTCGACCTACGATGGCCCCGACATACCATCTATATACAGTGACCCCCCGACATACCATCTATATACAGTGACCCCCCGACCTACGATGGCCCCGACATACCATATATATACAGTGAGCCCCGACCTACGATGGCCCCGACATACCATATATATATACAGTGACCCCTCGACCTACGATGGCCCCGACATACCATATATATACAGTGACCCCCCGACCTACAATGGCCCCGACATACCATATATATATATATATATATATATATATACAGTGACCCCCCCCCCCGACCTACGATGGCCCCGACATACTATATATATATAGTGACCCCCCCGACCTACGATGGCCCCGACATACCATATATATACAGTGACCCCCCCGACCTACGATGGCCCCGACATACCATATATATAGTGACCCCCCCCGACCTACAATGGCTCCGACATACCATATATATACAGTGACCCCCCGACCTACGATGGCCCCGACATACCATATATATACAGTGACCCCCCGACCTACGATGGCCCCGACATACCATATATATATATACAGTGACCCCCGACCTACGATGGCCCCGACATACCATATATATACAGTGACCCCCCCCCGACCTACGATGGCCCCGACATACCATATATATACAGTGACCCCCCCGACCTACGATGGCCCCGACATACCATATATATACAGTGACCCCCCCACCTACGATGGCCCCGACATACCATATATATACAGTGACCCCCCCCCCGACCTACGATGGCCCCGACATACCATATATATACAGTGACCCCCCGACCTACGATGGCCCCGACATACCATATATATACAGTGACCCCCCCACCTACAATGGCCCCGACATACCATATATATACAGTGACCCCCCGACCTACGATGGCCCCGACATACCATATATATACAGTGACCCCCCGACCTACGATGGCCCCGACATACCATATATATACAGTGACCCCTCGACCTACGATGGCCTCGACATACCATATATATACAGTGACCCCCCCCCCGACCTACAATGGCCCCGACATACCATATATATACAGTGACCCCCCGACCTACGATGGCCCGACATACCATATATATACAGTGACCCCCCCCGACCTACAATGGCCCCGACATACCATATATATATATATACAGTGACACCCCCGACCTACAATGGCCCCGACATACCATATATATACAGTGACCGCCCCGACCTACGATGGCCTCGACATACCATATATATATACAGTGACCCCCCGACCTACGATGGCCCCGACATACCATATATATATATATACAGTGACCCCCCGACCTACGATGGCCCCGACATACCATATATATACAGTGACTCCCCCCCGACCTACGATGGCCCCGACATACCATATATATATATATATATACAGTGACCCCCCGACCTACGATGGCCCCGACATACCATATATATACAGTGACTCCCCCCCGACCTACGATGGCCCCGACATACCATATATATACAGTGACCCCCCCCCGACCTACAATGGCCCCGACATACCATATATATACAGTGACCCCCTTCCGACCTACGATGGCCCCGACATACCATATATATACAGTGACCCCCCGACCTACAATGGCCCCGACATACCATATATATACAGTGACCCCCGACCTACGATGTCCCTGACATACCATATATATACAGTGACCCCCCCCCGACCTACAATGGCCCCGACATACCATATATATATACAGTGACCCCCCGACCTACGATGGCCCCGACATACCATATATATATACAGTGACCCCCCGACCTACGATGGCCCCGACATACTATATATATATATACAGTGACCCCCCGACCTACGATGGCCCCGACATACCATATATATACAGTGACCCCCCGACCTACGATGGTCCCGACATACCATATATATACAGTGACCCCCACCCCGACCTACGATGGCCCCGACATACCATATATATACAGTGACCCCCCGATCTACGATGGCCCCGACATACCATATATATACAGTGACCCTCCGATCTACGATGGCCCCGACATACCATATATATACAGTGACCCCCCGACCTACGATGGTCCCGACATACCATATATATACAGTGACCCCCACCCCGACCTACGATGGCCCCGACATACCATATATATACAGTGGACCCCCCGATCTACGTTGGCCCCGACATACCATATATATACAGTGACCCCCCGATCTACGATGGCCCCGACATACCATATATATACAGTGACCCCCCCGATCTACGATGGCCCCGACATACCATATATATACAGTGACCCCCCGATCTACGATGGC